>NC_091323.1:392943-595838 GCF_038502225.1 Cherax quadricarinatus | reverse complement strand
GCATTTCTGAGAATGCCTGCCCGAAGTTTGGGGTATAGAATGAGAAGCTGCGGTGAAAACGGAGGACGAGAAGAGGTGTAAAAGCTCATCGATGGAGGACGAAGAAGGAACCTCTTTAAAAACAGTTAGGTGTGAGTAAAGGTTCCAATTTGCCCGATTAAATTGCCAGCGTGGGGTGCGAAGAGGTGGCGAATATGAAGGGGAAGTAAGAATGATTGGGAAATGATCACTGTCATGTAAGTCCGGGAGAACAGACCAAGTGAAGTCTAATGCGGCGGAGGAAGAGCAAACTGAGAGATCGATGCAAGAGAGAGTATGAGTCCGAGGATCAAAATGGGTGTGAGTACCTGTATTTAAAACATGGAGGGGGTGGGTGGCAAGAAAAGCCTCTAACTGAATTCCACGGGAATCACAGTGAGACCCCCCCCCCCAGAGGAAATGGTGGGCATTAAAATCACCAAGTAACAGAATCGGTGGCGGTAATGACGAAACAAGGAAGGCAAAATCCGGAATAGATAATGCCCGAGAAGGAGAGAGATATAAAGAACAGAGCGTATACCAACTATGTAAGTGGATACGGGCTGCTGTGTAATACAGCGAAGTATGAACAAATAGCTGATGGTACGGAATATCAGTGCGGAGAAGAAGGGCACTTTCATTAAAGGTCCCATCAGGAAAAGGATCTGAAGAATACAATAAATTATAGCCTGAGATGTGAGAAATAACAGCAGAGTGTAATTTTGGTTCCTGTAAGCAAACACCAACAGGGGCAAACTGGGAGAGTAACATCTGAAGCTCACCCTGATTACCCCTGAGGCCGCGTATATTCCACTGTAAATAGGCCATGATTGGCAATGATAAAGATACTTGAAATCCGCAGGTAATTGTTCCTACGGACTAGAAGGGTTAGAAAAGTCCACATGCGGAGGCAGTGGAAAATGTTCAAGCAGCGAAGGAACGGTGCGCTGTGAAGAAAGGAGTTGCGCAGATGGAGCAGAGGAGAGAGAAAGAGCGGAAGGTGGATCAGTGTCCATTGATGGTTTGGTCTATGCAATATATTCAGAGATTGCTTCAAGTGTTTCGGAATTCAGAGATGTCGTATGGGAGACAATATTGGGAATGGTAGGGGGAGGATGAGTAAAGATTGGAACTGTATTGGACTGTACCAAGGTAGGGGGATGACGAAAGGGTGGAGGGAACTGGAGAAGCGTGGCAGGGGACAGAAGAGGCAGGAACCTGGGAGGTGGCAGAAGAGGAAGAAACTTGGGAGGGAACAGGGGAGGAAGGTACATTACGAGGAGGAGGGTGAACCTCTGCACTTGTAACTGAGCCAGTGAGAGGGGAAGAACTAGGGACAGAGACAGGGAGGGTAAAATGAGGAGGTGGAAGATGGGTAGGAGGTGTTACCGGACCTTTTTTTGACTTTTGAGAAGTAGAGGGACGATTGGGAGGTGTCGTACGAGGTCTCGTCGATACTGAGGCTTGTGAGAGAGAACTCGAAGAAGTGAGATTAAACTGAGGTGTTGAAGTAGGGACGTCTGAGCCGAGGACAGCAAAAGGATTAGATACAGGAGTGATTATGGGAGAGGTAACCACAGAGGTGGGTGTAGAAGATGGGATACTAGAAGTGGGGGGACGTTTTGAAACACGGGAATAAGAAACACGTGGGAGTCTCCCTTGGAGGCGGAGATGAGAAACTGCCATGGCATAAGGGAGACCTTCTGTCTCTTTGAGGTAACGGATTTCCCGCTCGTTTAAATAGACCTGACAATGGCGAGAGTACGAAGGGTGAGCCTCATGACAGTTAAGGCAAGAGAGAGACCGATTGCAAGACGTATTAGAATGGTCATCGGCACCACAGACTGGGCATTCGGCGATAGATCTGCAATATTTCGCTGGATGGCCAAATCGCCAGCAATTTCTACACTGTTGTGGTGTAGGGATCACCTTTCGAACTTGTAACCGATGTCCTGCTATATAAACTGAGGATGGGAGTTCTCGGCTGTCAAAAGTTAAACGAGCCACATTGCTAGGGTATCGTCTCCGCCCACGGGCAGGAAGAACGTAAGTGTCTACCTTGAGGATTGGGAGATCTTGGAGTTCCAGCTGTTCTAGAATGTCGGTGCCACATGTCTGGAAATTTTGTTGAACTATGGTATGGGGCAGAATGACGGTACCACTACAAGAATTGAGGGAATGATGTTTTTCAAGAGTGACAGGAACAGTATCGATATGGGAAAGACGAGAGAGCTCATGAGCCTGGGTAGCATTCTGTACGGTAATGATGCGCGTACCGCTCTTAAGAGCATGAAAAGAAATATCTTTACCAACATGGCGTAGGAGTGCCTTGCCAATACTATGGTCAGAAAGATAGGCAGTAGAGGAAGTTGGTCGTAAAGTGAAGAATTTAGTCCAGTGTTCAGTCTGAAACTGAGCGTGGAAAGGTAGTGAAGGACGTGTCAATCGTTTCTGAGAAGAACGAGAAGGTGGAGAAGTATCATCAGCAGGTAATTGTCTTTGACGTTTAGGCGTGGGACCAGAGTTGGTCCGACGTGGAATGGGTCGGCGATTTGAAAATTGCCGCACCGTAGAGGGAGAGGCCGGAAGCATAGTCAGAGGAGAGCGAAGGTCCGATAAATCGAAGGAGTCAGTCGAGGCCTCAGTACCTGAAGCGGGTGAGGAAACAGCACCGGCAATAGGTACAGAGGCATGAGGAATGTCTGAAGAGTGGTCCAAAGACGAGGCGGGGTCAGAACGGGGTGCGGTATCAAGAAGGGGCCCGGGGGTACCAGGTTAATGGACTAGGGCTGCCATGGTTAAGTTACTTCTTTCTTTTTGTTTTTAAGAAAAAAAAAGAAAGAAGAAAAGAAAATAAAAATAAAAAAAAGAAAAAAAAAGGGGGGACCGGGGAGGGATAGGTCCTAGGAGGAATGAAAGGGCCAGAAATCTCCCTCCGCGCCCAAGAGGACCTCAGCACCGCAAGTAGCGCAGATGCAGCATGGAACCCGTGCCATACCCTACCCATCTTGCTAGTAAACTAAAAATCCGGGATAGCAACCTCACATCTGCCGAGCTACCTCGGTGGACAAAAGAGAGGGCGGCCGGATATCCGCCACAAAGCATACCTCCTTCGGCCACCACCCCCGGAATCCGAAAGGTGGCTTCCAGAGATACACTCGTTGCCCGAAAGACACCCAAAGCTACTCCGGGATACCGGAGAGGGATCGGGACATCCCCAGGCGATCCAGATTCCACGGCAAACTACGCCACCGCTAAGAACCTCAACAGAATGGGATGGACCCCGGTATCCTTTCTCCTACCTAGGAACTAGCGCGCCTGTGGGAGAAATCCCAAAGGACAAAAAGAGGAAGGGCAAAAGGGAGGAGTGGGGAGGAGGAGGAGGAAAAGAAAAACGGGAGGATGGGGAGGATGGGATAGGGGAGGGGAGATTGGGGGGTAATTAGGTTCGGTCTGAGGAAGAAGACCGATAGGTCTAATTCTAGTATTACGACAATCCATTGACACACTCTCAGTTCACGGAGTTCACTACCTTATCACAAGATAGGCACATGGCTTCTGCCGAAAAGAAGAGGCCACGATGCTCCATGAACACGACGGAGGACTCAGATTTGGAAATGTGGGGCGAAATTCTAGCGAAGAAGTTGCGAGAGGAAGAGGAAGATCCTGCTCACATTGTAGCAGATCTGACAGTCCCAACCATGGAGCCAGCGACAATAGAAACAGGTGCGGAAATAAACACCGCACCCCCCGAAAACCAAGAGGGATGGAACACTGTGGACAAGAAGAAGAAGCACCGTCCGTCCAAGGAGCAGGCAAACCAGCTCAACCGACCTGGCAAATTCAAGGTGAAGTCTTATGGGGACCACAGAACCCACTATGGGGTTGTTTCATACCTGGAATCACGACACAACCTGAAGTTCAAGATATGGTTCAACTTGAGGGGAGAACCAATATTGACTCCTCTCAACAAGGAAATGTATACCACCTTGAAGAGAGTCATGGAGACAGATCGCTCATTCACCCTGGAGGAACTGGACTCTCGGCAGAAGATCACCAAGGGTGTAGTGATGCGATACCCGCTGATGATGCCCATCGAGGCAGTAGCAGCTCACCCCAGTGTGGTGTCAGCTCAACGTCTCAAGGCAAAGACGGCAGGCAACGCACCAACCCGACAGGTTCTCATTCAGCATGTAGGACCACTGCCATCCCAGCTGGACCTCGGTTCTTGGGGCAGGTACGATGTCAGGACCTTCACAGCAGAACCAGTTCGCTGTTTCAAGTGTCAGCGTTATGGACACCTGGGTGCACTCTGTCCGAACAGAGTAATCTGCGGTGTCTGCAGCCAGCACCACCCTACCGAGGAATGCATCACCAAGCTGAAAAATGCATCGCCACCCACTCCACAATGCCCGAACTGCAGGCAGAAACACCATGCCTGGAATCCTCGATGCCCCGAGAGGCTCGCCAGAATTCAAGAAGTCTGGAAGACGCCAAAAACTCGGCAACAGGCTATGACGGATCATCAACCGATGGATGCAGAGAACCCTGCCATACCGCAGATCTCTCAGCAGCTAAACCAAGTCAATGCCCAGGAATTTCCAACCCTAGAAGCCTCAACCAGGCGTCAAGGTCAAGAACCTCCTGCACCCCTACCTCAACGAAGAAACAGAAACAAGAGGAACAGGAGGCGTCAACAGGGTGCATCGGGTCAATGCGATCAGCAGGCTGCACTAAACGAGCCCCCACCGGCCATAGCACGACAACGCAGGCACTCCTTACCCGGCACAGGCGCTTTGCAGACTCAACTGGCACCTCACCAGCAGATCCCGGCTACTCAACCTGGTATACAGCAACAGACCACGGTGCATACAATAAAGAAATCCAACCCTCAGCAGTCCCTACAGACCACAGCAGCCCAGATAATATCCACTGTTTCGAACCCATCTCCAAAGCAGGCCCTCACCAGGGAGGATCTCGTAGCACTCATCAAGGTGTTCACGGATCTTATTTGCAACACAATCAACTCCACGGAACAACAGAGCGCATTCCGGCAGATGGTCAGTACTCTCCTGAGAGTGTGCTTTCTGACCGAAGAGGAGACAGTGGATGCCATGAATTTGCAGGTTCTCAGAGCGGGCAGGACTCAGTCTCCAGCTCAGGAAACAACATCGATGGAATAACCTCGGTACCAAATCACACCCTCAAGGTCCTACAATGGAACATTCAGGGCTTGAGGGGCAAACAGCACCTCTTGCTGGAGGCAGTAATTCGGGATCGGGTTGACATCGTCTTGCTACAAGAAACTCTGACTGTCCCGACTATGTGCCCAAGACTACCCGGTTTTGCTGGGTATTTTCGGCACATGGACCCGGGCATTCACTGCAGAGGCACAGCTGTATTTGTATCCAATACAATACCTCACGAGGTTATAGCCAACCCTGTGGACTGTGGGGAGGATGTCGAGGTACAGGCCATCCTTGTGCACATACCTGGGGCGCCCATTACCATCTATAACATCTACAAGAACCCAAGACACACCCTCGACATTGCAGAGCTCCTCGCACTAGCACGCACTGAGTGTATTATTGTGGGTGGAGATTTCAACGCACATCACCCAATGCTGCACTCTCACTCAGCAACCAATGCTGCTGGCAGACACATAGCAATGCTCCTACACGATATTCCAGAGGTAAAGTTGCTAAACAATGGAGACCCCACACACCTGTTGGGTGGCTGCCTCGACCTTACCTTCGGGTCAAGACAACTCGCAGCAGGAGCCACATGGGAAACCCATCCTCACCTTGTCAGTGACCACTTTGCAGTGATCACCACCTTCAACATCAACAGGCCTCCCACAGTTGTGCTGCCTCCTAGATGGGACGTAAAGAGGGCCAACTGGAAGGTGTTCCAGGATTATCTTCATGACTGGTGGTCCACATACTCTCTATCTGAAGACTGTGATACGGCTGAACAGGAGCTAATCACTGTTCTCATCCAGGCAGCAGAGTGCGCAATTCCAAAGAAGTCTGCAGGACGCACTCACAAAAGAGACTGGTGGTTCTACAACGACGAGGTGCGGGAGCAGAACCACCGCATCAACTCTTTTAGGAAGCTATACAGGCGTAACCCTACGGCAGAGAACAGGAATACTCTGAGAGCCATTGTGCAGCATGCCCGCAGAATCTCTCTCAGAGTAAAAACTGAGAAATGGCTGGAGTGGTGCTCAACATTCGGGCATCACACCACCTTATCTGAGATATGGGGCAAGCTCAACATAGCAACTGGCAAGAGCAAGCCGAGGCCACCAGCACACCCGAACCCATCCCAGGAAGCAGAGAAACTAGTGGAGCTTTTCACTTCCAGGGGAGCCTCCACTCAGCTCCCACAGGACATCCGGAATATACAGACGGATCTTCTGCCACAGCGCCAGCTAACGATACAAGCTGCATGTGAGTCGGAAGATGTGACTGATGTAGACCTCACGGACTTGGAACTCCGACGTGCCATTAAGAACACAGGTGACACTGCCCCGGGCATCGATGGTGTGACGTACTCCATGATTGCACGGGCTGGGCAGAGTGGATGGGAGGCCATACTAGACGTCATTAACAAGTCGTGGAGGGCCAGGACACTCCCAGCAGCTTGGAAGAAAGCTACCATCGTACCAATTCCAAAGCCCAAGGACCCAGGCAGTATGAGACCCATATCGCTGACCAGCTGCTTAGCCAAGACTGCTGAGAGGATGGTGTTAAACCGCCTCCTATGGAAACTTGGACCCTCTCATCATCACATATTTGGCTTCACCAAAGGAGTGGGTACAGCAGAGTGCATAACCACTCTACTAAGCCAGATTGCTGACAGTAACAAAAAACCTAGTATTGTCGTCTACCTCGACCTTGAAAAGGCATTTGAGCTAGCCAGCCCCACAGCAATTCTGGCAATACTAGCTCGGAAGGGAATCAAAGGACGCCTCCTGGCCTGGATAGAGTCCTACCTTAGGGGCAGGCAGGCCTGTGTCAGCTTTCAGGGACACTACTCTTCCTTTAAATCCCTGGAAAACGGTACACCACAAGGAGGTGTGCTCAGTCCTACCCTGTTTAACATCCTTATGCAGGAACTTGTGAGCCTTCCCTTTCATAGTGGTACACAGCTCCTCAGCTATGCTGATGATCTTGCACTCGTAGTGAATGGGAAAGGCAATTTAGAACGACAGGCTCAGAGAGCTTTGGACCTAATTACGCAGTCTTGCAAGGAACTAGGCCTCAAGATCTCGGCCGAGAAATCTCTTGCAATGATGTTCAAGGGACCAGATCCTGTGAATAGATTACGTATTCAGGATATAGAACTTGAGTGGACAGGCTCCTACCTGTACTTGGGAATCTACATTGATAAAAAGCTGACCTTTCAGAAACAGGCCGAGTATGTCAGGTCACGTGCTCTACTCAGACTCAACGCCATGAGAGCCATGACGAGGCACCGTGCAGGGGCAAGCAAAGATGTACTTCGCTTGTACTATATACAAGCTATACGCTCGCTCATTGACTACGGTGCACCGGCTTTAGCTCATCTCTTCCCGCAGAGCAGGCAAAGAGTGGAGGTCGTACAAAATCAGGCGATAAGAACTATGCTTGGGGCCCCCATCTGGACCAACACAGTATGTCTCAGATCTGAGGCCCGGCTTCCTTCCTTGGCTGACAGAGTAAGATACATAAACGCCTGCAAAGTGGCCACGATTCTGCACAGGCAGCAAGGTACCCCACTAAGGAGACGGATATTGACAACCATGTCACAAGATCCCACACTCTTCACGGACTACTCCTGGATTCGTTCGTTTTGTGCTGCTGGGCGGAAGCTGCTGCCTATACAACTACTCCTTGAGAAGAGTTGTGACCTTCCTGTTGCTGGGTACCATCCACCACCTCCCTGGCGCCCAGATCCAGCCGATGTTTGCATCATGCAGCTACCCATCTCTAAGCGTCTCTGCAGTCAAGACACTCTCAGCAATCATGCTGAGACAAGCATGGCACTGGCAGAGGGAGGCACATGTGCAGTGTATTTCACAGATGGTTCTGTCGACCCTGACAGGAAGAGAGCAGCAGCTGGACTGTACCACAATGGTCACACACAAGGCTGGCGACTCCCTGACCACTGCACGATCCTTCAAGCTGAGCTGGTGGCGATTCAGCAGGCATTGTCACATGCCCTACGACATCGACTCCGACCTGTCATACATGTTGATTCCACCTCTGCAATCAATGCCCTCTCCCATCCTCAACCACAGGACAATGTTCACCTCATCACATCGATCCTGAGCATAATGACAGCCTTAGAAGTTCAGGGTAACAGATCGACATTGAACTGGATCCCCAGCCATGCTGGCATCCGGGGAAATGAGGCGGCAGATGATGCAGCCAAGGCAGCAACAGACTATCCACATGTTGGGATTACTGTCCCAATCAGCCTACGACAGACCAAACTGGTGGCTGCCAGAGCCATGAAACTTATGGGGGAGGTCTTAGGTGATACCCCATCTCAACAGTGGTACCGAGCAGCGACTCAGGGAGAACCCCCTCCATATGATAGAAGCTGGTCCAGAGCGCAGTGTACCGCCATCCATCGGCTTCGTTTGGGCTTTCCCACAGCCAAGATGATGGTAGACAAGGCTGAGGAGGAGATGTGCCAGTACTGTCAGCACGTTGTCCAGCGGCCCCTAACACACTATCTTCTGGAGTGCGAAGTTACTGAGACACTCCGCAGGCAACTAGGAGTGATATTCCCTCCCGAAGAGGAACCAGAGATGACTGCGGCCACACTAGTGTACCATGGAGTCAACGAACCAGACAAGCTGTTACCTGTGATAACGACATATCCTCCTCCTCGCTAGTGTCCATAGTTAGGAGTACATACGGTGTTGTCGCTTATGAGATGCACCAGTTGAACTGACCAGAAGAGTGCTTGAACAGCATATGTCGCATCATTGTAGAAACCTTTCTCCCTCGGGAGCCAGAGACGGGTCATCGCAAGATTGAGACCCGTGCCAGGACTACGGTCTTGGCGAACACGTTCTGCACATACAAAATACATACATGTATTGTTTGTAATGGCTTGATAAAGCTCCTTGGAGGAGAGCGAAACGTTGCCACAATAAATGTCACATTAGTTGCACTTGTGTCATACATTTTACTTTACATATTGTACAACGGTAATTCTGGAGACCAACTTTATTACATTCCCGCTAAAACCCGGATTCTGCTATTACCTTGAACATGCCTCATAGCCCATGACTCATAAATATAATCGGCTACGACATACGACACTGCACGTTGTACACAGATGTCAACCCCACCCACATCAAAACTCAACGCCCTAAGTACCGACAAACCTCCCCCCCCCCCTACCATTCGAAAAACTCTGCTTAACCACGCACGTACTATACCTAAACCTTCACAGAAATACACAACATGAAACGCTGATTCGTCCTCCCCGCACGCTGAACAACTCCGGTCCTCCTCTACACGCCGATTAGACAACACCACCTTGGACGGCAGAATCCCGTGCAAAAATTTAAAAACCACTTCGCGTACTCGAGGAAGGAGACGCAACTGATGAACCCGCTTCCATATATGACACCACGCGTACATGGGGAACATTTTTTTTTTTTATATTTTATTTAAAACTCAGGTACAAAAAATATATGGGTACATAATCAATATGTAACAAGATACTGGCAGTAAAACGATAATCTGCAGTGACACACAAATACCAAAGAAGCACTTATATAATGACTTCAGAATTGGCTGCTGCACTCCAGTCAAACACTACTTTTATGTACCATGCTTCACGTGAAAAAATGGTCTTATAATGAAAATGCTGACACTCCCCCCCCCTTGAAAAACATACCACTTTCACCTTAGTATACTCATTGACATCTCTTATACATTTATTAGAGCATTAAGGACATCATTGACAACATGTATAAACACAATCCAGCCATCTAAAAGGCTGACTATAATACAAGAAAAGTCTGAACATGATGGCACACATCCACCAAAGAAACCAATCCACACCCTAACCCTCACATACCCCATGATAACAATCAATATCGTGCACGGTGGTGGATTTAATACACTACCGCTGACTCTTCACCCCCCCCCCCCCCACATGCCTAGTAACTGTGTCTGCCGTCACCACTCATAACCTCCATCATTCTTTGAATTTAAAAATACATTAAAATACAATAACATAAAGGAATATAAGAACCCCTTATCGTCTCCGCCACAGAAAAATAAAATTTTTACATTTTCTAAATACATACTGCTGATTCATCTTTGTGCTTACAAAATATCCACCATCCCCTATGCTTTTTATCTCTTTACTCCAAAGCTAAAAACCAGATTATACATTTCATCAATCAAAATTATATTACAATAAGCATAATAATATCAATACTTATCATCCGACTAATAGGTGTACATTATTATCACCCTGAGTTCCATGAAATTTACATAAGAATTAATACATATATTGACAATCCTCACAATCCTTCTTGCCTTCTAAATACAGTGTACATATATCCAATGACCTTTCGTTATGATCCAATCATATTTACTTTACACTTCCCCTTTTCCCTAGTGCAAGATAAATGCCACTTGCACTAGACGTCACAACACCTTACATTTGTTCACTTAAAACGTATAAAATAAGAACTAACATAAATAACTTATAACAATATATAGATAGTAATTATTTGACATGGTGAAGAATACCAACTAATATGGTAAGAGTACACTAGAAATTGTAAATCACACACTAATACATATTCCCATTTTTTATGTATTATCATGTTCAACAAGATATATATATTTATTAGCAATGTTCCAGAGCAATATCAGACTTACTCTGTCACGCACTAAGTTACACAATATAACTTATGGCTCCTAATAAAACATGTACCGGGCAGTACTACCTCAATCATTAACAACACCAACCTGGCAAAAAACACTTCAGAAAGCCACCCCCTGCCATCCCCTGACCCCATGCTATCTGTATTAAAAACCTCAAACTCACATTCCCTTACATGCTCAAGTTCGTACCTGACGTCGAAAGTCATAAAACCCCTGTCTCTTAACCAAATGTCACCAGTTCACCCCCCCCCCTACGCCCCCCTCATTCCTAACGACTTTACACCCATATGCTCCACTACCACACACTTTTATTCCACCTTCCATCCTCCACTAATCTCAAAAAAGAACAAAAATGCCAGTTTAGGGAGAAAACAGCCCAATCCAGCTCTAAACTACACCCAACTCCAACATTACACCTACCGTCAGATTACGATAACCCAAGGGAAAACTATTTACCCACAACCTCCCATATAGTAGCCTATTTCTGCATACTGTACGATACACACTCGCCGCAAGCGCCCGCACCCTATATTCACCCCCCACCTCCCGCATGCACCAAGACACATTCAAAAAATCTGCCACTACATACATCACTGCCCTCCGAATGTCCTTGGAAACCCCTCCCACATCAAAATGCAAAGCCCTCAAAGTCGAAATGTTTCTCCCCCCTCCCGCCACTATACCCAGAACTCTCGCTAACCATGCCCTTACAAAACCCAAGTTTTCACAAAAATATATGGCAAACAAGTGCCAGCACCTACATAACCCATTCTATATAGCACTGACCTTGTGGCTAGAATTCCCATAAAGAATCTATAAACCACTTCAGGAACCCTTGGCTTTAATCTGATCTTCCGAAAGTCTTCCCAAATGCCCCTCCAATCATACATTGGGCATGTAGCTACTCCCTGTATCACTGTACCCTGCCAACCTGTCCTCCCAAGCCTACTTACCCTTACTTTTTTTGCTTCCCTTACTGCCAACAAATTTCGCACCATATCTTCACACTCCAGTAGTGCCTTTCCCTTCCACCATTTTCGCACATCCTTCATGACCTCTCCCACCCTTCTACCCCTCTCCCCTCCCACCCTCAAGTACCGCTGCTTCACATACACTGCCTTCACTCGTGTGTCCAAAGGTATAAGACCCAGCCCACCCTGCCGCACGCCCATCATCACCACCCCACACATACCTCAAAACCACCCTCTCCAGTTCCTGAATATCACACGACCTCAGGGGATATATTTCTGCCACGCCCCACACTTTACTGTACACAAGTGTATTTACTACCACCACCCTCTGCTGCAATGTTACATCCCCAGCCCTCCACCCGCGCATCCTACCCATCGCTCTACTCACTACTTCCTTGGAATTTATTCTCTGTGCCTCCCCAGCGTTCGCCATATACACAACCCCACATATCTTAATTCTATCCACTACGTTCCACCCATACTGTTCCCCCCCCACCCACGTGCCTACTTCTAATAACTTTGACTTTGCTCCATTAACCCTCATCCCTGTCGCCCCACCAAAAATCTCTATTATACGTCCCACATTCCCCAATCCTATTTCCCCTCCTACCAAAACTGTGGTGTCATCCACATACCCCACAATACCACATCTCCCAGGACCCACCTCTCCCTGTTCCCACACTCCTTCCTCTATAAGCTTATAAAAAGGGTCCTGCATGCATGCAAAGAAGATTTGAGACAAGGGGCAACCCTGTCGCAAACCCATCCCCATCTGCACCGGCAACCCTAACTTCCCATTAACCTGTACCCTGACCGTTGCAGGCATATACAAAGTAGTCGCCCAGCGCACGATCTCATCACCAAAACCCTGTTTTTTTAAAATACACCACAACATATGTCTATCTACACTGTCATAAGCCTGCTTCCAATCAATCCCCAAGATCCCCCCCCCCCGTTGTCTACCCTTCACAAAATCCTTAATTCTTCCATGCCCCTCACGCATACTTCGACCTGGAATCCCACACTGTCCTCTATGTAGGACTGGGTCAAGCACCTTTTTCATACGGTTACCTAAAACCTTCGCAAAAACTTTATAATCTGCACACATGAGGGAGATCGTCCTAAAAGCACCCAAGGTCTTCCCCCCCTCCCTTACAGACCAAAACTACTACCCCCGTGCCCTGCGATTCCCCCAACACTCCCCTTTCCTTCATACAGTTAAACAACCGGACCAGACATTCCTTCATACAATCCCAATGTGTAATATAGAAATCATTAGGAATTCCATCAATGCCCGGCGCTTTTCCCCTACTCAAGCCCATTATCGCCTCCTCCACCTCCTCCTCACTGATCCTACCCTCTATTACCGCACTCTCCTCCTCCCCTAAAATACCTCGAATTCCTTCTCCCAGAATCTCTCCCTCCCTCTCTCCTCCCTCCCTCTGCTTGAAATTCTCCCTAAACCAATAATCAGCATAATTGCTCATTCCATCGGTGGTACTAAGTACCTGCCCCACCCTATATCCCCCCACCCCTTTACACACCTCTAAACCCATAATCGTGGTCATCTGTTGCCTATTCCTAAATCTCCTCAAAACACATCCTGGCGGTTTGTCACCCCATAGAACCTCCTCTAAACCTTCCCTCACACGTATCGCATCAAAACGAGAATTTTGTATATCCCTCAATCTTCCCCTTAAAACCTCTATTTCTCCATGTCTAGCCCCCCTCCCCCTTCATAACAATCATTTAGCTGCCCCTCTAAATATTTCAGTAAACCATACCTCCACCTCGCCTCATCCCTTCCTCTATTCAAAAAAATTCAAAGTTTATTCTCTATAAGGATTACAATGCTGAGTTTACAGAAATTTGGTTATTGTTTGGTTTACATGTAGTAAAATTGCAATTTAGCGTGCTTCTCCCACCATTCCAAGACATCCTCCTCTTCGTTGCGAGCCTCCCATAGTTGCTTCCACCATTCCCTAAAAAAAACCCCTCCCCCTCTCCCTGAAGTAGCCTCACATTCATTTTCCAATAATCCACATACCTACGAACCATCCCTTCCCATGCCATCTCTGCCAAAACGGCACGATGGTCCGAAAAACCTAAATCTATCGTCATTACACGTTCTACTGTTATATCTCGAGTTATATATATACGATCCAACCTGGCAGCATAACCCCTCCGCATAAACGTGTGCTCTACTTTCCACCCATCGCCCCTGACTATGTCATAAACCCCTGCATCCCTCAACAAATCCCTCAATACTCCAAGCACACACCCTGCCCCTCTCGGCTCCACATCCTTATTCCTGATTACACAATTCCAATCCCCACCTATTATAGAAACCATTGGTAAACCCCGCATGTAGAAAAGCAAAACCTCCCTTACAAAATTCACCTTTACCCGTATGTTATTATCTGCCGGCATATATACCCCCAGAAAACATACTCTAATCTCACCCCATATCCCCTCCACCCTCACCACCCTCCCCTCCCCTCCCTCTTCCCACTTGAGCACGTGGAATGGGCTGGACTCCCTCACTGCCACTGCCACCCCACCCTTTAATTTCCCTGAACTACCAACATACATCCTAAAACCGTTCAGCCTCAACTCTCTGCCATACTTAAAATTGTGTTCTTGAATAAAACACACATCAATGTTAAAATGCCGCAAAACATCCTCCAACCATACTCGTTTACCGTCAGCTCTTAGGCCATTCACGTTTATCGTTAGACACTTAATTCCACTTTTTGCTGCTTCTGTCTTTTCCCGTGCACTCTTTCCCGCCTGGACCCCCTCCCCCCCTGTGCACTACCCTGCCCCTTCTTAATCACTCCCGCCCACGTCTTCTTCCCTGAACGCTGAGCTGGTGTTATAACCTCCTCATCCGACGAGCCTCCAGCCCTCTTTCTAGATGTACCCTCAATTTCCATATCAGTATTTCCATTCCCCTTGTGCACCTCAGCTTCCACCTGTAGCAACTGCAACATGCCAGGCTCTGACCCTAGAGGCCCTGGAATCTGCTCAATCAAGTCCTTCTCATCCATCAGAATTCTCCTGTCTGTAGATGGGTTCTCCTCCGCAGGCACGTCCAGGAAAGACTTAATCATCTCCTGTAGGGGCGTAGATAACTCCTGTGGATCACCGGTCTCTCCCACCCCCACAGGCTGCTGCTCAACTCCCGGGCCCGTTTGCGGGAGAGCATCCGAAGCCACTGGTAGCGTCACACAATTCTCTTCCACGCCCTCCACTTCGTCTGCCCAATTACCTTTGCCTGCTGCACTCAAAGTCTTCGGCAGAGGTGCCGCCTGAGGCTCTGTGACTACTTGCCGTTCCCAAGGCCGCGGCGCTGCTGCTTTACCACATCCAGCCGCCATGTGGTCAAAAGCGCCGCACAGGCGACACGTCTTGCGTTCTCCCGCGTAGGTCACATACATCTGTGTCCTAAAATCCTCCAGGACGACATACGATGGAATAGGTCTTCTTAAAGACATCTTGACGGTGTAAGATCCAGCTGGCAATCCTTCATAGATTCCCTCCGTCCATCGAACTAAAGTTATAGCATGCACCTCACCATATCTTTGAAATGTCTCTCTGATATCCACATCGTCTGCCTCGAAAGGAACGTTGCGGATCCTCACCCAGGTGTAGTATTTTGAGGCATCCCGCAGGCGTACCTCCAGACCAGATGATACTGAGTCACCGTCCTTTCATATGCCTCCACTGTGCAGAACTTTATGAAGATTCGTGATGAGCCATTAAGTGCTATTCCATGTAATTCTTCAATTTCAATGCCATACGTGTCCCGTATAATCGTTGGTAATATAACTGAGGCATTCGTAGGGTAGATTGCCCCATTAACAAGGTCAACACACACGGTGTTGCTCCTCCTGCGGTAGCTGGCAGCCATCTTGGTGAAAACAGGAAGTTGCGCACCAGAGAAAGCAGGAGCTGTTTGCGCAGTGCGTCCACTCAGCCCGAAAGCGAAGAGGACAATGGGGAACATTACTCACGAAATCGTAATGACACGATTGCAAACAAACCATACCCCAGCTGGGATTTAACCCGCGGTCAGAGAGTCTCAAAACTCCAGCCCGTCGCGTTAGCCACTAGACCAGCTAGTTGGACGAATCTTATTGTGGCTAGCTGGTCTAGTGGCTAACGCGACGGGCTGGAGTTTTGAGACTCTCTGACCGCGGGTTCAATCCCAGCCGGGGTATGGTTTATGGGGAACATTCCCTTAACTCTCACCTCAACTTTCACCATACCCACTCTTTCCAAAGTACTCAATTTAACGCTCCGCACGTCTCGCATGCACAGTAACACACGTAGTATCGTCTCGCACCTAATTAAATCCGTCCGTCCCCACCACCTGCGCAGGTCACGATACATTTCTGTTAAACCACCATGCCTGCCACCCAGTCGGAGAAAACGACGTTTTACATAAACAATGACTCTGTCTCTTAAAGGAACAAGACCTAACCCTCCTTGACGCATTGGTGTCTCTACCACCGCTCTTGTGAACCAGTCGCACCCTGAGCCCCACAAAAATCTATAACTCCATTTAAAAGATGTTTGAGATCCCCCTGTATTAGTGGATACAGCGCAGCAACGTGCCAAACTTTACTATAAAGAAGAACATTAATTACTATCGCCCTCTGGTGTAGGGTTAAATGTCGTGGCCTGAGACTATTTATATGCCTCAAAACACTATTCACCACCCTACCCGAATTACATGCCCTCGTCTTATCAACCTCTCTCATATACTGTATACCACATAAGTTAACACAGTCAACCACCGTCCACGTCTCTATACCTACCTCCTCTCTCGCCCAATCTCCCAACTTCATAATCTTTGATTTTTCTTTGTTAACCCGCATTCCTGTTGCCTTACCACATACATCTACAAGTCTTCCCACAAAACTCAATTGCTCTCTCGTACGTAATAGGACAGTTGTATCATCTATATAACCTACTATGGCTGGTCGATCACTACCCGAACCCCACGACGAATCTACTCCCCGCCCACAAACTGTCCAATAAAAAGGGTCCTGCATGCAAGCAAAGAGCATTTGAGACATAGGGCATCCCTGTCGAATGCCTCTATTCAATTTGACAGTCTCCTAACTTCCCATTAATTTGTACTTGAAACCCAGCGCCATTGTACAAAGAACGAGCCCACATGATGATCTCATTCCCAAAACCCTGCCATCTCATAAACTTCCACAGCACCTCCCTTTCTACACTATCAAAAGCAGCTTGCCAGTCTAAAGCCAAAACACCACCCCCGCCCCTCGTTCCGCATTCCTCGACAAACTCCCTGATATTCCCGTGACCATCATACATCGACCTACCTGGCACTTTCTTAATCCTATTCATTAAAATTTTTGCATATAATTTATAATCACTACACATTGGTGATATTGGTCGGTAATCCTTAAGTGATACGGGTACGTCACATTTTTTAACTAACACCAAAACCGCCGTACTCTGAGACAAACCTAAACGTCCCCCCTCCTTCATCGCATTGAGTAAACGTACCAGAAAAATCCTTATGACCTCCCAATGTTGAATATAAAATTCACACGGAATGCCATCAATACCTGGCGCCTTGCCCTTGCACATTCCCTGCAAAGCCTCCCACACCTCAGCTTCAGTTATAGGCCCACCCATGAGAAAGCGATCATTATCATTCAACTCACATCGTACATTCCGCCCCAGTTCCCGTATTGCATCCACGCTCACATCTTTATTTAGCATTTTGAGATTAAACCATTTATCAACATAACTTATTCCTTCAGTTGTTGTTACAACCTGACCCTCACTATACCCTTCAACGCCATCCTGCACCACTAAACTCACGATTTCGGTCGCCTTCCTCCTTTGAGTCTGACTACGTAAGACACAAGCGGACGGTTTTGCACCCCACACAGCCTCCTCGATGCACTCGAAATACGCGCCCCATCAAAAACCGTATTTTTCAGCACCTGGAAGTGTTCCTTTAGATTGTCAATCTCGTCCACTGGGTAAATTCCAGATACCTCTCCTTGCGCATAACAGTGCTGTAAAGAACCCTCCAGGAATCCCTCCAGATGTACATAAAAATCCTTAATTCGAGGCTTCATTACCTCGTCCCATTGTCGCACTAAATCACTACCTTCCAAGGAGTCTACTCTTAGACGTCCATAAGTGCGTGAAGAGTGTCTTATCTTCCGCACTTTGAAGTTTTTTTTTTTATATTTTTATTAGAAACCTTACAAAAGTACAAAGGATGCATAATCAAGTACAGGAATACAAAACATTCTTTTGTGCTACTAGTACCAGGTTATTCCCGGCTGGAACAAGTATTATAACATCCTGTTATAGCGAACAATACACGCTGAGGCAAACCTCACTAATGTATAACAGTCATTAATAGTTGCCGCCAAGCCATTGTACCCAACGACAACACACCAAAATGAAACTTTACATAGTTTAACAATATAAAATGAATACCTGACATGTCCTATCACAACAAAACCAACATACAAATGTACAACATCACAAGATTACTAAAGTTAAATTTTCATACACGACTAAACCATAACCACCTTTAACATACAATATATGTACTACACATATCATGTCAGTAAAGTAAAAAGACCCTAACCAAAGCTACCATAACTACAAAAACAAGACAAAACTCTAACATACCCGCTATGACAGGGTACAGAGTATTGGTTAAGTTATGTTACATTATATCCTAACCAATAGGAATTCGCAGGAACGTATGATTCCTTATGCACAATAGAGAAACAGTATTTTACTATTATTAATATGTTAACCCTCTAATACAATAATTCTGCTACAGAAAACAGAACAAAATAAATGTAACATACAATAATAAAATAACCTAAAACAAGTTATTATAACAAACCTCGGCACATTAAAGGGTTTAAACCCAAACCCTATACATAATTTTTTTTTTTTTTTTTTTTTTTTTTCTAATTACTTAAAAACGAGATCCTAAGGGCTCGGTATCCTGGCTTTCAAGGAAATTTTAAACCCAGTGAACATAACCATCAGGCTTAGAAATGTAACCCTGGAAACCACACTTATATCTCACTATGACAAAACATTCACGTGAAACATGGCGTACCATCCATACCTAATTCTCACTACCTTCCTCTTACACACTACATCAGTTCCAGAGAAAACCAAAAACAACCCCCCCCCCCTTTACATCCCCCCATAAGGAGACCACTCCTTTGTCCATCCTCAGGGACCCCGCCTAAGGGAACCCACAGTGAGGTTCCTATAACCTTCCGGGAAACTTTTTTCCCAGGACGCCCCATAAACCAGCCTATTCCTACACTTCGTCCTATAGAATCTAGCCGCCAATGCTTTTATCCTCATATCACCCCTTAATCCCCTCATTCCCCATGAAATGTCCAGATAATCCACTATGATATACATTATAGCCCTTCCAACATCCCTAGGCACTCCCCTTACATCTAGTAGTAAAGCCCTTAAAAGCGGCAAACGACCCCCCCCCAACAGTCTGATAACCCCACCCATCCATGATCTCACCCCCTCCAAGGAGGTACAAAAGAAGACCACATGAAACGCCGTTTCAACATCACCACAAAACTGACAAAAAGCCTCTTCCACAAACCCCATACTACGTAACACCTCCTTGGAAGCCAGAATCCCCATGATAAACCTATATACTAATTCTCTTACTCTAGCCGGTATCCGAAGCTTACTAAAATCTTTCCAAATAACCCCCCAATCATACGTTGGATACACGGCTACCCCTTGCATAATTCCTTGACCTTTCACTACCCTCACCAACCGTTTCACTTTGATTTTATCCACCTGTTGCACTGTCAATAAAAATCTCAACATATCTTCACAAACCCTCAAGTCCTTCCCACTCCACCATTTACGTGCCTCCTCCATAACTCTTCCTACTTTAGCGCCCCTCACACCCCCTTCCCTCATATACCTCCACTTGATATATACAGCCATTACTCTCAGACCTAAAGGCAACAAACCTAAACCCCCTCTCCGAACATCCGTCATAACTACCTCCTTACTTAACCATGCCCTCCCAAATCCCCACACAAACTTCAGCACCCTCCTTTGCATTTCCACAATATCTCGTACCTCTAAGGGAAAAACCTCTGCCACCCCCCATACCTTGCTATAGACAAGTGAATTTACCACCACTACCCTCTGATGTAAAGCTAAGTCCCTCGCACTTAAACCTCCTAGTCTACTTAAAACCTTACCCATGACAGACTCCGAATTTACCCTTCTGCATGCCTGCTCTTCCGCCAAATACCATATCCCACATACCTTGATTCTGTCAACCACTGTCCATCCTAACCCCATCCCCAAGCCCCCCCCCCTATCCAATTACCGACCTCTAGTAACCTTGATTTCACCGTATTAACTCTCATTCCGGTATTCATACCAAACATCTGAATCACTCTACCCACCCTCCTTAACTCCTCCTTACCCCTTAGCAAAACAGTAGTATCATCCACATACCCAACGATGCCCCCTTTGCACCCCCCTTCGATCTCCTGATTGTTCATCACCCTCTCAACAGACTCATAAAAAGGATTCTGCACACACGCAAAGAGCAGCTGTGACATCGGACAGCCCTGTCTCAAACCTCTCTCCATTGGTACACTTTCACCCAACCTCCCATTGACCTGTACCCTCACCTCTGCCCCATCATACAGAGTGTTCACCCACCTCACTACCCCCTCCCGAAACCCCAACCTCTCTAAGCAAACCCCTAAGAAAACTCTGTCCACGCAATCATAAGCATTCACCCAATCTAAACCTAGTATTCCCCCTCCCGTACATCTCTCTAGAAAATCCCTAATCAAACCATGTCCATCCCTCATCCTTCTTCCCGGAATTCCCAACTGTCCCCTATGTAACACTAAACCCAACACTTTCCTCATTCTGTTGCCCAAAACCTTAGCAAAAATCTTGTAATCCGAGCACATTAACGTAATCGCACGGTAATCATTCAAAACTCGGCATTCCTTCTTTTTGGGCACTAAAACCGTGACACCCGTTCTTTGTGATTTCCCCATCCTCCCACTACTTAACATACAACTCAAAACCCCCACCAGACAATGCCGTACACTCCCCCAATGATACCTATAAAAATCGTTTGGTATTCCGTCTATGCCTGGGGTTTTACCCTGGCACATCCCAAAAACTGCCTCCTCTACCTCCTCTACAGTAATACTACCCTCGATTCTGTCACTGTCCTGCTCACTTAATACCCTATTAAACCCTTCATCCCCAAACCGTCTCTCACCCACTCCCCCGCCAACCCTCCTCCACTTCTCCCTAAACCAAAAATCTGCATACAAACTAATATTTTCCGTGGTGGATAGGCCTTGACCCTCCTCAAAGCCACCCCCCCCTGTACCTGCCTCAATATACGCCAAGGTGGTCTTCGCCTGCCGTTCCTTAAACCTCCTTAATACAAAACCCGATGGCCTATCCCCCCTTAAAACATCCTCCAACCCTGCCCTAACTCGAATTGCCTCAAATTTTTCATTGTGAATTTCCGCCAACCTATTTCGCAAACGTTCCATGTCCTCACTCCGCCCCACCCGTTCCTCTGCATAACAGTCATTTAACTGACCCTCAAGATAATTTTGTAGTCCATAGCTCCACCTCGCCATCTCCTTACCCCGTACTTTAAAAAATTTCGCGATT
The DNA here is from genome assembly GCF_038502225.1 of Cherax quadricarinatus. NCBI lineage: Eukaryota > Metazoa > Arthropoda > Malacostraca > Decapoda > Parastacidae > Cherax > Cherax quadricarinatus. The sequence goes on along the minus strand of NC_091323.1, from coordinate 574,207 downwards.
TCAACTTTAGCCCTCATTTCCCACCAATCCAGCAAATCCATTTCCATATTCCTAGTCTCCCAAAAGGATTTCCACCAATCTTCAAACCCTGTAGGGTCACCCTCGCCCCTAAGTAGCCTCACATTTAATTTCCAGTATCCTGCATAAACTCTCACTATGCCATCAACCCTCAAATCTGCTATAACAGCACGATGATCAGAAAAACCCACATCGATAGTCCTCACCCTCTCCACACCTATGCCCTGCCTAACATAAATCCTATCTAACCGTGCCTCATATCCCCTACGAATAAAAGTGTGCTCCACTCCATATCCCCTACTTCCCACCACATCTACCACTCCAACATCTCGCAAAACATCCCGCAGAACCCCCAAAACACAACCCGCCCCCCTCGGAACCACATCACCATTCCTAATGACACAATTCCAATCCCCACCAATCACCGTAAAAGCAGGTAAACCTCGCAAGTGATATACCAGAACCTCGCGTACAAAATCCACCTTCACCCTAGCGTTACTAGTTGCTGGCATGTACACACCTACAAAACTAACCCTCCTGTCCCCCCAAAACCCATCCACCCTGACAACCCTCCCACCCCCCCCCCTCCTCCCAACCCAGGATACGCAAAGGACTGGTCTCCTTAACCGCCACAGCCACACCTCCTTTCAACCTCAAAGCATCACATGTAAACAACCTATAACCTTTCAACAACAGCTCACATCCTAACCTATGGTTATGTTCCTGAAAAAAACAGACATCAATACTAAATCTCCTCAAAACCCACTCTAACCATACCCTCTTGACCTCGGTTTTAAGACCGTTTACATTGAAAGTTACACACCTGAATTTTACAAGAATGGCGGCTTACCCCTATGCCGCTGAGGCTTACTTGGTCCTCCTTTCATAGGTTTCGGTTCTTCTCTATCAATCCCTCGTTCCTGCCCTCCAACCCCTCCCTGTCCCTTCCCGCCTAGCTTTCCACTGCCTCCCCTCCTCCCAGACTTGCCTTTGCTACCACAGCTGCCCACATCTTCTTCCCAGGCCTCTGCGCTGGTGTGAGGACTTCGTCCATGTCTGATGCCCCCGCTGATCTCTTGCGGGAGCTACCCTCTACACACATTTCTTCTGCAACCACATCTTCTTGATGGACCTCCACCACCACATTGCTCTCCTTTCGAACCTCACTCAAGTCTTCCTTACCCTGCTTCTGTTCATCCATCACCTTGTCATCACCTGACCTCACATCACTTTCCACACCATGCTCCGACTCTTCCAAAAAATCCTTCAGCACAGCCTCCAAAATCCCGTCCTGAGCTGACTCTGCAGTACCTAACGGTCTGTCTGACAGCGATATTCCCTCCCCCCCCGTTTCCACTGGTAGTGTAACACACGTCTCCAAAACCACCTCTGCCCTGTCGACCTCCTCACTCCATAGACCTGTACCCCGTCTTTCCACTTCACCCGTCATAACGTCCGCGGCTTCTAATGGCGTATCCACAGAAGCTGTCTCCTGACGCCTAGGGCCCTGTCTCCTGGGGCATTGTGCCACCATGTGCTCATAAGAGTCACATAAACGGCACGTCTTCCTCTGCCCCGCATAGTGTACAAAAACCTGTGTTCTATGGTTATGCAAAGTAACATATGATGGTATCGGCCTCCTCAGGGTCATTTTCAGTGTGAAGGATCCTTCCGGCATCCCCTCATAAGGGCCGTCCCTCCACATTCCCATGCTCGTCGAGTGTACAGTTCCATAACCACTGAACACATCTTGTAGGCTGTATGCTGTTGCCTCAAAAGGTACATTCCTTACCTTCACCCAAGTAAAATACTTAGACACATCATGCAAGCATACTTCCACTGCCGAATTGATACTCATCCGTCTTTCTTGAAATTCGTCTACGATGGTAGAGTAGAAGTCAGCCCTCATGAACTTCACGAAGACCCTTGACATTCCATTCAGTGCCACACCATACAGCTCTTCATTGGGGATGCCATAACAGTCCCTGATAATGCTTGGCAGGAGAACGTTCATCGTGTCGTTGCTTAAAGATCCTCTAACCAGCTGAATGCAGACAGTATTTATGCGCCGGTACAGTCGGTCCGCCATCTTGGTGCTAATGCTATGTTTTCCTCACCAGGTGGCGTGCAAGAGAACCTGTAGAAGCGTCCTCTCTCCCCGCAGGTCGAGAGACGAATTCTTCACCGTGCAAGAGAACCTGTAGAAGCGTCCTCTCTCCCCGCAGGTCGAGAGACGAATTACCAGTGCAAGTGGAAGATAATACGCTACCAAAGAAATATACATGCCCTTACACCTTCCCCATCTAGGGAACTAAACAAAACTTATCTTGCACAACCTCTCATCTGGTCACACACTAGTACCTCCAATCACACCCAACCACATCACTGCATTCCCAAGGAGGTGAGCCCGTTGAAATCCCCTGAACCCCCCCCCCTTTTACCAACCCACTCACCCCGGCAGTTAAAGCCCCTTATAACGCCAATAAATTCCCTATTGTTAGTCCTCTATAACCCTCAGAAAAATACTCTTCCCACCTTTTCCCAAAAATGTCTCTATTGCGACACAAAGTTCGATAAAACGTCGCCGCCAAAGTCCTTCTCAGCACATCCCCACCCACCTTCCCCCTCATACCCCATAAAACATATATGTAGTCCACGATGACATATGCTAAACCTCTTACCACACTCTCCTCCACACCACTCATATCAAGACTCAACGCTCGCAATACCGACACACCTTGACCCCCCACCCTCACCACTACCTTACGCATCCATACCCTGATGCACTCCAAACCTTCACAAAAATAGACGACATGATACGCAGTCTCTTCCCCACTGCATCTGCCACACCCCCCACCCTCAATAACCCTCCTATCTCGGAGCATCGCTCCCGTTGGCAAAATCCCATGCAGGAAACGGTACATAACCTCACGCGCCCTAGGTCGTATCCTTAATTTACTAAATCTTCGCCATATTACATCCCATGCATACATGGGGTAGATCCCTTCAACCGGCGCCACTACATGTCTCTCTAACAATTTACACAAGGTTCCCACCTTTACTTTTCCTGGTTCCCTGGCTAACATTAAGGCGCGTAACACTGTCTCACATTCCTTCATTTCCGCCCCTCCATACCATTTCCTCAGGTGAGCATGTACCTTATCTAGCTGACCCTCCCTCCATCCACCTGCACTCATCACTTCCCTCTTAATAAACACACATTTCACGCGCTTTCTCAAGTCCAACAAACCCAACCCTCCCCTACATACCGGCAATGTCACTACCTCCCTTCGCAACCAGTTGCACCCTGAACCCCACAAAAATTTGAACACCATTCTAAGAATACTCGTGATCGCCGTTCCTGTTAACGGCATCACAGCCGAAACAAACCAGACTTTACTATATAGTAATACATTGATGACAATTACACGTTGCCTAAGGGTTAAATGGTGAGGTCGCAGCATTCCCAACCGTCGCTGCACCTGTTCCACCATCCTATTCGAATTGCTAATCCTTGCAGCACTCAGGTCAGCCTCATACATGACACCGCAGATTTTCAGACTCCCGGTCCTCCGCTGCACAACATCACATCCCCAATCTAATCTCTCTGTCCACTCTCCCAGCCCCATGATCATTGACTTTTCCAGATTTACCTTCATCCCAGTAGCTCTCCCAAAAGTGTGTACAACTTCCCCCAAAAGTCCTAACCGTGTCTCCTCACTTGCCAAAATAGTGGTATCATCAACATAGCCCACCAAACCAGGCCACGGCTTCAGCTCACCATCCCTCCCCCCCGTCCTTAGACGATCCTCCACCATCCTATAAAAGGGATCCTGAACACATGCAAACAATATTTGTGATAAAGGACATCCCTGCCGAAGACCCCGCTCCATGTTGACTCCCCCCCCCACACACCCATTGATTTGCACCCTTACCTTCGCGTTTGAGTACAACGTATCCACCCACCCCACTATTTCTTCGCCAAACCCCTGTCGTAGGAGAATATCCCTCAAAGCCTTTCTTTCCACCCTATCATAAGCCCCTTGCCAATCCAACGCCACCAACGCCCCTCTTCCCCTTTCCATGTCCTCCAGGAACCCCTTGATAATCCCGTGGCCCACGCTCATTGACCTACCAGGTAAACCAAACTGAGACTCAAACACGACCCTCCCCACAACACATTTAAGCCGATTCCCAAGAATTTTCGCAAATAATTTATAATCAGCACAAAGCAACGAAATGGCTCGGTAATCCCGAAGGGTACTCTGCTGTTTACCCTTTGGGACCAACACCACCACCGCCGTTGCCTGAGATTCTCCCATCTTACCTCCGTCTTTCATGGCATTCATTAACCTTACTAGGAAACCCCTAAGCAGACCCCAGTGCTGTACATAAAATTCGCTAGGTAAACCATCGATCCCGGGTGCCTTACCCTTCCTCATGTCCATAAGGGCTCTCCATATTTCCCCCTCCTCAATGACCCCACCCAGTGCCTCCCGATCACTCCTCCCCAGTTTGCACGGCACATACTCACATACCTTCCCAAGAACCTCACCATCCACCCCACTACTTTTCCCGTATTCCTCAAACCATCTATCTGCATATGCACTCATCCCCTTGGTGTCCCTTAATACCTGACCCTCTCTAAAACCCCCCACAGAAGATATGACTTGCAAACCCGGTATTGTAGTCGTTCGCTGTCGTACCTTCTGTCCTCGCAGCACACAAGCTGATGGCTTGTCGCCCCAGAGTACTTCGTCCAACCCCGCCTGTACCCGTACAGCTTCAAAACGTTCTTCTTGCAAATCCCGTATTCTGTCCTTCAACATGTGTATATCCTCCACCGGGTACACCCCGGCCACCGCCCCCCCTCGTAACAATTCCGTAATCTAGATTCTAAGTAATTTGACAAACCATACCGCAATTGATTAATGCGTTTGCCCTCCCTCACATAAAATTGACGTATTCGTAACTTAGCCACACTATCCCACCATCCTACCACATCTTCCTCAGTCCTTCTGTCGGCACAGAGCTGTTCCCAAAATATTGCAAACGCTTCCACTCCCTCCCTATCCCCCAAAACCATCGTGTTCAGTTTCCAATAACTTCCCTGCCTACGAGCCAAAGCATCCCATCCCACCTCCACTAATACCGCCCTATGATCGGAAGACACCATCTCAATAGTTTTAAAAGACTCTACCAAAACCCTCTGAGATAAATATAACCTGTCCAAACGAGCCGCATATCCCCTTCTTATAAACGTATGTTCCACCTCCCACAGACCTCCCCCGAAAGCATCACGTAACTGAAGATCTCTAAGCAGGCCCCCCAAGACTGAGGAAAAATATCCCGCTCCTCTGGGTTCCACGTCTGTCCTCTTAATTACACAATTCCAATCCCCCCCCACAATCGCCACAGACGGTAACGTGCGTAGGTAATACACGAGCTCCTCCCGCACAAAATCCATCTTCACTTTCACGTCACTTTCTGCTGGGGCATACACACACACAAACGCCACTCTCTCTCCCATCCACCATCCTTCCACACGTAATACTCTCCCCCCTCCCCCCCCCCTCTTTCCTATGCAATACAAACGGGCTCGCCTCCCTGATCAACACACCCACTCCTCCTTTTAAACGCTCAGACGGCAACACATAAGCCTGATACCCAGGCACCACTAATTCACGACCAAGCTTAAAATTGTGCTCCTGCACAAAAGCTACGTCAACCTTGTACCTATTCAAAAACATCCTGAAGCACTCCCGTTTAACACCATCACACAGACCATTAATATTTATTGTTACACACCTGAGGCCAGTTTAAGGTTTCCTTCCCCGCCTCATGTCAAGATTCTTCCCTTTCAGACCGTTCCCCTGGACTGTGCCTTTGCCACAGACTCCCCCTCCTTCCCAACCATCCCCCCCCCTTCTGTTGTGGCCCTCTCGCAGAGTCACTCTGGGTACCATAACCCCATGTCTTTTTCCCCGGCCTTTGCGCCGGCGTCAGAACATCGTCCGAATCTGACGCTGCTGCCCTTTTCCTTGTAGCTCCCTCAGTTTCCATATCTGAGTCCTGGGAGCCAGCACAATGGACTTCCACCTCTACCACCCTTAATCCGCCTCCATGCCCTTCCATGGCACTCGCACTGTCCACCACAGGTGCCACCTGATCCTCCCCTTCCCCACACACACCTTCTGCCCTGATCCCAGGGTCTTGTTCGCTGTAACTCTCCACCTCCGTAGACTGTAACATAGCCTGTATCACCGTCTCCAACTCCTCCTCAATAGCCTTCACTGCTGCGCCCTCCTGTACCTCCTCACTTGACAACTGTACTGTTGATGGGCCAGGTGATTCATGGATCACCACTTCTTCCGATTCCCCAGGAGGAGCCACCACCTCTTCACTCCACATGCGACCACGCCCTCCTCCTTGCACCCGTTCTTCTTTAGGCATCGGGTGCTCATGCGCAGGTGCTCCGCCCCTTGCCGGCCCAGGAGCCACTGTTGATGGGCCAGGTGATTCATGGATCACCCCTTCTTCCGATTCCACTGGAGGAGCCACTACCTCTTCACTCCACATGCGACCACGCCCTCCTCCTTGCCCCCGTTCTTCCTTAGGCATCGGGTGCTCATGCGCAGGTGCTCCGCCCCTTGCCGGCCCAGGAGCCATACTCCGCTTGCCACAGTCTGCCGCCATATGGTCATATTCGCCACACAGTCGGCACGTACGTCTCTGCCCCGCATACGCTACCATTACCTGGGTTCTAAACTCTTCGAGATATACATACGAGGGTATAGGATGCCTAAGCGTCATCTTGAGATTAAAAGAACCCTCAGGAAATCCTGTGTAAGCACCTTTTACCCATTTGCCAGGTTGGGCCAGATGTACAGTTCCATAACGTTCGAAAACATTTCGAATATCTACCTCATCAGCCTCAAAAGGCACGTTGCGGAGCTTAACCCACGAATAATGTCGTGATACATCAATCAACTTGACCCTCACTGCCGGTGTTACGTTAATGCTGACATCTTGGTAACGATCAACCAAAGCCTCGTATACTTGAGCAGTTAGCACTTTCACGAAAATTCTATATACACCGTTCAGTGCCACTCCATATAAATCCTCGTCTCTGATGCCATATGTCTCTCGTATAATTTTGGGCAATAACACATCGACTGACGTAGGCGTTAAAGCCCCACTAATAAGTTCAATGCCCACAGTATTCACTCTCCTGCGCACACCTGGCGCCATGTCGTTGACTGAGTAGCTCGTCTGGGAAACAGTAGAGGGGTGCAAAGCACGACCGCACTCTACCTCATCCAGGCAGCGAATGCACAACACCTCCTCGTACCACTGCTGTCAGGTTACTGAGGAGCGTCAGGCAAGGGGGTCTACACGGCCCAAGAGCGATGCAGACAATGCTCCTCTGTGAGATGTTATGAAGAGGAATATAAGTCTATGGCTTTTATCAAAGTTCCAAAACTAGAACTTTGATATAAGCTGGACTGTGAGGGGAAAAAGTTCATTAAATAAGAGTGGAAGAGTGAATTACTGGTGGAGGAAGTATGACTGGCAGTGTGACTGTTCAGGAAGGTGTATGTGAGCAGTTAGCTTCCCCCCCCCCCTCATCCACCGGGTGAGGGCAACAAGTGACGCACGCTGACTGAGTAGCGTCACTTGGCTTCCTGCTCTCGTTAAGTCTGTAAGCAGAGTTCCGCTCTTGAATATTTAATATTTAGTTTTGCTTTCTTAATTCAATAGACAAGAATTTTTACTTTTGTCCTGACTTTGGTAATAATTAGTCATCACCATTTCTTTAAAAGGCTTGCAGCCTATCATGTAAATGACTCCATGTCTGGTTAGTAATGTCATTTTCATTTCCTCCTCAGCTTTGCCTGATTAAGGTCACCCACCAGATGCGAGACGAGCGGTGTTGGTCTAATATGAGGTCCGAAATGGAGGAATCGGTAATCTTGGGAGTTGTTCCTTCACCTTCGGATCTATACTTCTGCATCATAACGAGTAACTGCTTTTACACCACTTCTGGGCAAGTAAACAGCCGTATTTGAAGTAGTTTTTCTATACCATGAAGACAAATTTTATATCTCGGCAACATACTGAGGAACTGCCCTTGTCCTTGACTGTTCCTGTTGCTAGTTAATTACTACGGCCCACAGATAGCTGTTACCTACGCTGTTTGTACACCTTCATAAGTATTATATCGTCTGATACTGGACTTCACAGTAGTCACGACCACCTGGGCCTCATTAAGTCATCTCCACCGTCCCGCTACACTAATTATTCCTGTGCAACTCGCCATAACATCGGCAGACTCTGATCCTCTTGTACATATTAGGCATGATAATTTGAATTTTCTTCAGCAATTTTTTTTTCCAGTTAAAACAGATTTATGTTCAATTCTTCAAGATTTTTTCATTCAATAAAGCTTCCCTTATTTTGCTTAACTTCATTTTTCAAAGTTTTCTTACCATGCGGGGAGCTCCTTCAAAGCCTGAGGGTTGTAAGGACCCATAACCTTCACATGTACTATGCTGCAACAACCTGTTTCTCAAAGACTTAGTTCTTGTTTTAAGAATCATCCTCTGATACTGAGTGCTTGTTGCTGTAGCCTCCAGAAAAACTTCTCATTAGTATCTATTAAGTGATGTGCTTTGAGGAAACAATCGCGTTTCACTGGCAGTAGTAACTTCTATTAGACATCCACCCGAGTTTTTCAGAAAGATGGAAAAAAAAAACTGCAGTCTAGTGAACTATTTCAATGTGCAGAAAAATACCATGATTATCATTTTATCTTCGGCTAGGATTTGTGGCCTGACCGACAGGGTCATATTACCCCTCGTACAAAAAAACTTCGTTTTCACCGCTGCTGTACTGTATGTAACCTAATACTCGTGGGGCTGTCCCTATGCATAATGTTACATAAACAATTCCCGTATTTCATCTATAAAAAACTGGTGACAGCCTCCTCTGCTAAGCTTCTAAACTCTCGTGTATCTAACTTAAAACATAAATACAATAGTGTTACTATCATTTACGAGCTTTTACTCTAGAAATATTTTTTTACGTCACTGCAGTATTTTTGCTTCAATGCAGATAAGGGACAATTGATCCAAGGAAGTGAAATTGTCTTTTCCTTCCTCTTCAAGGGGTAGGGGGTTCCTTGGCGTGGTGGAGAGGTCTGAAGAATTACTCTCCTTCAGACCGAACCTGATTACCCTCCCCCATCACCTTTTTTTTTCTCTCTCTCCCTTTCCTCCTTTCCTTTTCCCTGTCCTATTTGTAGCCTCTGAGATCACGGTTTCTAAGAAGGGCTAAGTGTGCTGGGTTTAATCACGCTCTGTGGGGTCCCTCGGGAGTGGTGTAGTTTGCCGTGGAATCTAGATCTGGAGTTACCCAGCTCACCTCCCGGATTTTCGGGAAGTGAGGTGGGGTGGGGTGTCCTGGAGGTTACAGCGCATCTCTAGAGGCTCCCTGTCAGTTCTGGAAGGTGGCAACCTAAGGAGATATGCTTTGGGGGGGGGATTTCCAACCACCCTCCCTCTTATCCGCCGAGATGGCTAGATGTGAGGTTGCTATCCCAGAGCACTGGGTTACTGGCATGAAGAGTAGGGCATGGCACGTGTTCTACGCTGCATCTCCACTGCTGGCGGTCTCGAGGTACTCCTGGATGAGAGGGGGAACTTGTGGCCCTTTCATGCCATCTAGCGACTCTCTCCCGCTATCCATTTCTTTTTTTTTCCTTAAAATAAAGAAGTACCATGGAGTCTTCGTTCAATAGGCCAGACTTCTCCCATACCCCTGTACCTTCTAGTCAATGTAATGCCTCTTGTACGCCTTTAACTATGCATCTGGCTTCCCCGAATACAGGGCGACGTTTTTGGATCGCCCACCTACCTCGGGTCGGGCCGCCCGCAGAACTACACATAAACGTTCTAGACTATTTGCTGACGATAGTTTGATGTCTGCTCGTTCAACCCAGAAATGTCCGTGACATCCACTCCCTTTATGCACCAAGTACAGAATGGACCAAATTCTTTTCCTAACAAATCTCCAATTATCTTTCAGACCATAGTATTGGTAAAGCTCTTGCAACACGTTTCCTTTCCTACTCTTGGAAGCAGTGTGCATTGTTACAGTTCAGAAGGCAGAACAAGCTCATGATCTTTGCCAACTTCCAATGATAACTGTCCTATCAGTTCACAAGCACTCTCCTCTACATTATTGAAGTGGTACGGTGGTTTTACCACATAATGTACAGTGATTTGTTTTGCGGCGACAGTATTATGGAGCAATTAGCCCTTCAGGCTCTGCAGATTCTCAATGGATACACGTGTCCTTCCTGCTTGCGGGAGAGGCTTTCCCAGTAATATCGTCTGCTTAACCTTTGACTGCTGTGAACTCCCATCCTCCGTTTATATCACAGGGCATTGCCTAGGGGGGGTCCGTAAAGTGGTCCCTACACCCAGTGTTGAAATTGCTGGTGCTTTGGACACCTCGCTAAATACTGCAGATCTATGGGCAGAGTATCCTATCTGCGGTGCTGTGGATTGTGCTGACACATCTTTCAGTCTTCTCCCCCCCACTTTAATTGCAATGAACCTTATCCTTTTTCCTGCCAATGTCAAGTCTACCTTAATGAACGAGAAATCCACTTTTTTAAGGAGAGCAAAGGCCCTATGCTATGGCTCTCTCTCCACTCCGTGTTGAAGGGAATCTTCCTAGTGTTCATTCTCTAGTGGCTAGGAGACCTCGAACCTTGACATTCCCCCGCCTACCAGGTTCTCTTGTGCCATGTCTTCTGGAGTCGCCCCCGTCTCTAATTCTTATGCGGTTTAACCTTCAGAAACTCCCACCTTGCCTCTTCCTGCCTCTGTTTTTCATCTTCTCACCTGCTAGTTTCTCAGTTTGAGGTCTCGCATGCCTGCACCTTCTTTGCACCTATCACCTGTGAAGTTGAAGCTCTCCTAAGCCCAAGTATCTGAGCATTCCTCCAGTGTCTGAAAATTCCCCAACAGTTGTCCTTTTCGGCCTCGGTGCCTAGTTCTCTCCCCCTTTCTAACTCTCATGAAGGTAGAGGTTCACCTCCCTGTCGTGTGGTCCCCTCTTTCCTGTTCCCCCCAAACTTCTTCCCCAGTCCCCTTCCAGCCTCCTTCCTCTCCTGTTCCACCGCAGGACTCTTCTGTCCCCGCCGGCACGTCTCCAGGTTCATACTCCCCTCCATAGTCTCTCCGATCTTTACTTGCCGTCTCACGTGTGTGAAGTCGTGGTATCGGCATCTTCCTTCTCCTCTGAAACACTTGATGTTATCTCCAACTACATTGCGGAGACTAAACCCTCGATGGACACTGTGCACCTCCTTATGCCCCTTATTTTAAACAGCCCTCTAATCAATCTTTTCCTTCACAGCATTCTGATTCCTCCTTGCTCACACACTGTCCGTTGCCTCCACACGTTGACTTCAGACCATACTAGCCTATAGATTTTATCGCATCTCATTGATAGCATGCTTGTCTTTGTGAATAATGACTTACACTAGAATATTCGTGGCCTCAGGGGTAATCGGGGAGAGTTCAAAGTGTTACTCCCCTCAAAGAAGGTTCCTTGACGCTGGTGAGGGGCTCTTGATCTAGGAGATTGGATCTGTCCTCCGGTTCCCTGAATTGAGCCTAAATGCCTTCCACCCCCTAAGCGATGAATAATCCTACGGATTTAGCGCTTCCCCATGATTATAATAAAATCAGTGTTGCTCTCCCGGTTTTACCCAATGTGTCTCGTTATAAGAGCCTATGGTTCGTTCAGCAGTTATCCATCCCACTGCATTTTCTGATCCCTTTCCTGGTGTAACTCTTAATGAATGCGCTTCTTGCGCATTCTTTGTTCGTTCTCAGCTGCATTACGCTGCAGCCCATATATATTTGCACAGGTGGTATACAGTTTGTTCCCTCCCCTTCCCGTGCATTCTGTATCTCGGATATTGCGTTGATCTCTTTGTTGCCGCCCATCTTAAGTGATTTCTAACACTCATCATCTTTGGGGAGGGTCCCACTGTGACTCTCGTGGTGATCAGTTGGAGACTCTTCTCACTCCTCATCTTCGTTTTAAATACGGGTGCTCACACCTATTTCAACTTGCTTGGTTTTTCTTGCATTGATGTTTCTATCTGTTCCTCTTTAGTTACCCTTGATTACACTTGTGCTCTCCCAAATTTTCACGACAGTGATCACTTTTCTATTTTACGTATTACCGACCGCTTTGTATCCCCCGTTGGCAATCTGGACGAGCGAATTGGGACTTATTCTAATCATACTGCTTTGTAAGAACTCTTCTTCGTCCCAGTTTTCGACCTTAGTTTAGAGTGCAGTGTCACGTTCTATTCCTCGAACCTCAGGCAGGTATTCTCAGACATGCGTGACTTTGTGGTCTCTTGTGCCTGTGCAGTGCCTTTTAAGCATGCTGAATGGGGCCATTATTGATATAATCGGACGACAGATCGTCTTTTGGATTTTCAGCGAGTAAGGGCAGTCGCTCACCTCGTCATAAGCAATGCTAAATGCACAAGTTGGCAAGACTTAAGTTTCTTCTGTTACCTTGGCTTTCCCTGTGTGCGATTTGGATGAGGGTACAGAAGTTGCGTGGCAAGTACGCTCCAGACCCAACTCACGGGTTGCTGGTGTTAGCGTTACGGAACCTCTTGAGGTTGCCAGGGAAATAGTGAACTATCTTCTCCATGTTTTCCAAGGGCTTCACCTCTGTCCCTAGTTTCTTGCTTCTGAGTCTGCCAAGGAGCAATCACCATTGGATTTCTCTTCAAATGGAATAGTCGTATAATATACCTTTTACTCTCTTAGAGCTAGTCCAAGCTTTCCACTTGCCGGTCATTGGCAGCTGGGCCTGATGATATATCCGTATGCTACAGCATCTGCATTCTACGGCCTTTACAGTCCTTTTGCGTCTTTTCAGTCTTGTTTGGATGCGAAGGGTTCTCCCTCAACAATGGAAATCTGAGAATGTACTACTGTATCGCAAACCAGGCACCTCGGGGCTTGATACCTCTCGCTATCTTCCCACTCCTCTGACCAGTGTAGTCTGTAAGGTGATGGAACGATTGGTGAACAGATGTCTGATACGGTAATTGAACTCCATAGTCTTTCTCCTCGCCAATACGGCTTTTGCAAGGGCTGCTCTTCTTTGGGCCCCTTGCTCCACTCAGAAAAGTGTGTGTGAAATGCCTATGCTAATATACACTCCGTTCTAGCAGTCATTTTTGAACTTGAGAAGGCATATGACACCACTTGGGGGTATAACATCTTAGCCCAAGCCCATTCCTTAGGCCACCGCGGTAATCTTGTTGCTTTCTTATCTGAAAGACACATTCGTGTCTGTCATCGCCTTTCCTCAGACTTTTTTTCAGGTGGAGGGAGTCCCACAAGGTTGTCTTTAGCACTACCTTTTTATGGGCTTTAAACGACCTGCCTTTCTTCCATCGCATATTTAGTCATTGCTTTGTGGATGACTTGGCTTTAGCGTAGGCAGGCGCTGACTGTCGCCCAGTAGCGGCCTCCTTTCACGATGCTATTGACCGGGTTTTCCATTGGGCTACTTCTCGTGAATTTAAATTTTCTGTTGCAAAAACCCATTTCATTATCTTCACTAGACGTCCTCTTGTCCCAGATATTCCATTGTATTTGCACAGCTCGTGTATCCCAGAATGTGATACGGCAATGTTTCTTGGCCTTGTATTCGATCACCGGTTGACATGGAAACCTCACATTTCCTCTGAAGGCAACTTGCTATGGTCTGCTGAACCTCCTTGAAATTCTTGTGCATCGTTCATGGAGAGCAGATCGCCTGACTCTTCTCAGTTTGCATTCCACCTTAGTCTTGTCAAACCTGAATTATGGCGACAGTCTATTCTTCGACTTCTCCTGCAACTCTTTCCAAGTTAGATCCCCTTCATCATCAGGGTCTACGTTTATGCCTTTGTGACTTTCGTTCATTCCCTGTTGAAAGCCTCTATGCTGAGGCTTAACTGATCGGCTTGATGCTCATTGCCTTAGCTACTTTGTCCACTCTCATGATCCTTGCTTTCCTTCGACGTATAGGTTGGTCTCAGACGTTACTAAAAGCCCGTTATTTGATCGTTATTTGAGCGGATGCTGCTACGCGGTCATCGGTGCGTAATCGTCTGGTTTCCTATAGAAGTATTCCGTTCAAGTATTTTACCGCCATCTCTGTCCGTCTTTGCGGCCGTTGGCAACAACGGTGGTCAGACATGCACCATAACAAATTACTCTGTTAAACCACTTTTAGGATTGTGGCCATCTTACTACCATTGCCGTAATCGGGAGACTGCACTCTCCCATTTTCGCATCGGCCATTCTCGCCTTACCCATTTCTTACCCTATTTCTCTCTCTAAAGTTTGTCGGGTCCCTATTTTGGTTCTTTACTTGTCAATTGCTCGCTCACATGATTTACCTCCACCGACGCCACCGCCTTACCACACTTCATCTTCCCTTCTTGCAGACGACCCTGACTTTGACTGACTTTTTTGACTTTTTGTCGGTAACTGTTTTACTATACGAACTTTGACACACAGCCTCTAGTGTCCCTTCCAGCTTTTTTTTCCCCTCCCCTCGGATCCCCTCTCCACCTAGCTGTTTTTGGCCCTGCAATATTTTCTGTCCCGCTTTATTTGATTATCAAAATTCCTGGAGCTCTTCTATAATTTTCTGTTCAATACATAGTCCTGAGATGTTCGCCATTTACGTACATATTGTAGGCAGATCTCTCTCCACCTAGAATTGTTTACACAGCTTGAGAACCAGCAACAATATACAACATGGACATTTGTCATTCATTTAATATTGTCAAGGGTGTGTAGGAGTGAGCTGCAGCAACAGCCATAATAGACATGTCCACTATGCTAGAGTTCACCCATATGCTTCCGCTAATATTGGGAGTGCTCGTGCAACTTGATTATCTTGTCCTATTCCTTGTCTCGTTGTAATGAACAGCCTTTGCTTCTCGCCGTATAATTTCCTAAAAATATAACTCTTATTAACTGTGTGATCAGAGTAAATTTAATTCTCTTCATAATCTCTCGTATCTTAAGCCTTTATTCCACTACTCTGATCATTCTCACTATTTACCAGTATTCCTGTTTTCACAAGTACCAATTTCATTCTCATCTTTTCAAACATATGTAATACAGTGTGGCACAATAGTTCCAGGATCTAAAGCTTGTCTGTCACAATGCCCATACACATCCTCGCATATATTACGTTGTAAATATTCATTTGCAGTTTTCGATTTACTATGAATTTTTCTGAGCTTACGCTATCTGTGGATTGGGCAGATGTGCTGTTATTTATTTACTTACCAGTCATTCACTTGTATATGCATATTTGTGTGAAATGAGAGGGGCAGGGGCTACCTACTCCAATCGGTTGCTTATGTGTAATTAGCTATTCTTAATTACGTTTAAGAGTTTGCTATGAGTTTGTCAAAGCTCTTGATCTCGCCTCTTAATTCACGACCAATACGGGAAAAACAGTATAATTAATGTTTTCTTTTAGAACTGTAGAGTTATCTCTAACTAAATTATTAAAATAATCCCAGTTTTAACTCCCTTTGACTTGTTTCAATCAATTCTCTCTTGAATATCCCTATCTAACCACCAGATTGTTGTATATAGTGATCATGTTCCTTCTAGTTCTTTATTCTTCCAGTGTCTAGCTCTCGTACACCTACGCAAATTACCTTTAATTCATGTTCGACATGGGGCACTACTTTTGACTCTGAAGATTGACCTACGATATGTAGGCTTCACACTGGCGCTGCAACCTCGAGAATGAGGTGCACACGTTAAGTATGCAGCATTTTGAACGTCTCCTTTAGAATCCCGAATGTCATGAATATTGTTTGCAAGCTTATCCTATGCTTAAGATGTTCAGTTTATATGGGCCTCGGAAGACAAGCTGCAATTATAATCATAACTAAGGGGGGTGCTAAAGGTATGATGTGCTTGATCGGAGATCAGCGAAGGTGAAAAGCATAACAAAGGTAGTTATTAAGGGCGGTGAGGAGTGCTAAAGGGGGGATAATCAAAACTGGTGCAATAAATCCGTTGCTGAATAAGTCAAGTGGGAGTCTGTGTCAAAGGTGGGGTCGTCAGCATTGAGGGTAATAAAATATGGGTGTTAGAATGGTGACGATGTCGGAGGTAAATTCTTCCTGCCCGCTGGTAGATGCGACAGTCTGATAGTATATGTAAAACTCAAGTTGGAACCTGACTTTCCTGACAGAATCTCATGGAAAGGTGCCCAGTTCCTCTCCATTAGACACCCATGAGTCACGAAATTGTAATGAAATCGTAATGAAATCTCCAGACCGACGCGTCTGGAGAGCATAATCTCTTAACCACGACGTTGATAAGACCAGAAACCTGAACACGGCTTAATAGAATATAATATTATGAATTAACTCAGACCAACGTTGTTACCAATTGTTGCAAATGTAGAGATTACAGCAAAATTGTCTGAGACTGGAATACCCCTGTATGAAACGTGAAGGTCGTGTACCACTGACCGCACAGCCAAGACTGCCTCGTTGCCCTGAACATCAACATGACCAGAGACCCACTAGTTAGTTTAGTTTAGTATCTTTATTATGCACCCCATACCCATCCTGTGGGCGGTTGTCGAAAGATTACAAAGGTACATAATGGGTCCAGGGACTGGACCCCAAAGTTATGATAGCTGAACTAGTTACAAAGGTAATGAACTCCAGGTAAATCTGGTCACAATCATGGCAAGTTACAGAGGTAATGAATCAGCCTCACTCCTATACATGGTTACAATCATTAACAAATTACAAAGTAATGAACCACTGATACGTCCACACCTGGTCACAATTGTAATGAGTTATAAATACAAATATTAAGTGGGTCATACATCCACACGAAAGCGCGCGTGCGCGCGCGCACACAGAGACACGAGGGCGAACGCACAGACACGTGCACACGAGCGTACAAATATATGCATACACACAAGCGCGCGCGCGCACACACACACACACACACACACACACACACACACACACACACACACACACACACACACACAGCCCCCCCCACACACACAGCCCCCCACACAAACAGCCCCCCAGACAAGCACGCATCCCCCCCCCAAACACACACACGTAAGTGGTAATGCTTTATTTACAGCTAGCAAAGTCAGAGTATTTCTCCAGAATGGTCTGTAATATATCACTGTGGATAAAATACTTTGCCATTTCTTGAACATTTCTGAGTGAGTTGTCTCTAAATTCATTAATTTGATCACACTCCAGTACATAATGACGCAGGGTGTGACAATAGTCCATCTGGCAAAGTTTACATTTCGTTTGGTCTACATCTGGTGGTGGTGATTTAACCTGCCATAGATACTTGTAACCCAGCCGGAGCCGGGCAGTAGTGACATCCAAGAGTCTGCTTATCTTGTTGGATGTACCATAGACATGTGGCTCCTCCTGCATGATGGAATGATGATAGATGGACTGACTTGTGTCAATCTCCCTAAGCCTTAAGTCAATAAAGTTCAGTTGAAGTTCTTTTCGTATTATTGTTCTCAAACTGCTAACTGACAACTCAAGATTGTTATCTACTCCATCTTTGAGAGCATACAGCTTAGCCAATTTATCAGTTTTATCATGCATCTGAAGACCAATGTGAGATGGAATCCACAGCATGTGCACTCTGACTCCACTGTCCACAATCCTACCATACCTGTGTCTGGCTTCTGACACAAGTACATGTATACCGCAATTTATATATAATGAGTTGAGAGCGTTTATGGATGACAGAGAATCAGTTACAGTCAGTGTCAACCTTAGATACATGGATGCATTTGAGTGCAAGGAGTATGGCAAACAGTTGTCTGAAGGGTAGAGGCCCAGTTATTGATGCGTGCTCCAATTTCTTTGAGAGCCATCACTCTGACAACAGCAGCACTACCAGCTGCACCAGTGGACTGGTGAACAGAACCATCAACGTAAATTGTGAGTGTTCTGTATGACTAAGTTATCAATACAGCTTAAGGCATCATGTTTGGCTTCAAGACGAAGCTTTAGTTGTGATTTAAGAAGAGTTTTGGGGGGAAATGGAGGAATGGTAGTTTGGAATGAGGTAATATCCCATGGAGCAGGGAAGTCTCTGTTGCCTAACTTGACATTGATCATGTAGCTGGTTCATGCGGAGGTCGGTTCCAGTTTTTTCGATCCATCTGGAAGGATGCTCACCAGTGCTGAGGAAAGTTTGGAGGGCTTCTGTGCAGGGGTTTGAATGGGCTAGCCTAAGCATATTGACCCCAATAAGGATATTTTTCAGTAACACGATCTCTAATGCTTGGAATATTAAGTTCTTTCCGCATATTTAATTTTCTTGGCAGTACGAGGGCATCCTAGGATGATCCTCATTGCTTAGTTTTGCAGTTTTTCCAGCCCTCCAAGCTTCCAGTCAGACACAAGAGCAAGTAGTGGCGCCGCATAATCAACCAATGATCTAATATAAGCAAGATACATCATTTTCACAATTTTAACATTAGCTCCATATCTGGGATGAAAACCTGTCACAACTCTAAGTGCTCTCTGTCTTTGTATTGGCGACAGTCTCTCGTTACAACAGGTCCAAGTAGTGGAACCTCAAAGCCTAGATACCTGTATCCGCTTACATATTCTAGAAGAGATCCATCATGCAACTGGATCTGACGAACTGTGCCTCAGTTGAGGAGGACGTCTGTTTTGAGTATCTTTCTATCCCCTGAGATTATCAACCCCAGGTCCTGACACGAGGCTAGTACATGATTAAGAATGTTTTGAGTGTTGGAGAATCCGGTGGTGTGAATCATTATATCAGCAAAACTAATAATGATGGGGCTGGCTAGGCATAGCATTGAATAGGATGGGACTGAGCACACCTCCCTGTGGAGTTCCTAATTCAAAGTCTTCAGTTACACTTCTATGTCCCTGGAACAACACAGACGACTTTCTGTTGGACAGGTAACTTTTAATCCGGCGGAGAAGCCATCCTCCAACATCCATTCTGGCAAGTTCACTAATGATTACATGTCGGTTGGCTACATCAAAAGCGGATTTAAAGTCAAGGAAGGTAGTGTATGAGCTGTCAGTGTGCAGAGTGAGAAAGGTGGTTATGCAATGATGCACACCTTCCATGCATGAAGCCATGCAACCGGGGAGACAAGAATTGCTTAATTCTGTGCATAAGACGATTTAAAATCATCCTTTCGAATGTTTTACACAAGCAGCTGGTAAAGGATATTGGACTAAATGAGTTTTGTTGATTGGGCTTCAGAATGGGAATAATGAGGCTGTTGGTCCATGATTTAGGGAGCTCCCCAGTGACATAACTTATGTTATATAATTCAAGTAAAGGATTAGCTGGTACTCGACACAGCAATCTAAGTATGTTGTAATTAATATCATCCTCACCAGGCGAGGTGGAGCTGCCCTTTGTTAGTGCTGCATCAAGTTCAAAGTTAGTGAAAGGAAAGTTAGTCATCTTCCTTGTTTTCCGGATTTCACGTCGGACAACCCCCTCGCATATTTAAAATCAAGGAGCTGCTCTGGGGTCTTATAAGCTCCACGCAGCATATTTCAATCTCGTCTCATGAGCATTTCAGAGAATACCTACCCGAGGTCTGAGGGATTGTATTGGGAGTTGTAGTGAAAACAGAGGTCAAAAGAGGTTGTAATAGCTCATCAGGGGTGGGCAAAGGAAAAGATCCTCACTATAAATACTTTGTGAGTAAAGAGCCTAATTTGCCTGTTTAAACTGCCAATGTTGGCAACGAGGAGGACAAGAATATGAATGGGAAGTAACGAGGATAGGAAAATGATCGTTGTCATTTAAATCTGGAAACACAGACCGGGTAAAGTCGAGTGCAATTGAGGATGAACAAATTGATTGAGTTTGAGTCGAGGGTCAAAATAAGTTGGAGAACCCGTATTTAAAACATAGAAGGGAAAAGAAGTGAAAAGATCCTCGCACTAACCACAAGGAACGTCAGTTAGACAACCCCATCCCTCCCATTCCTCTGCCCAGAAGAAATAATTAGTATTAAAATGACATAATGAAAGGAGAGGTGGAGGAACGGAAGAATCCAGAAATGCAGCATTATGATTAGGTAAAGGCCGAAGAGAAGGATACAGAAAGCAGACTTTATACCATTAGATGCAGGTTGCAGTGTAATGCAGCGGAGTATGAACAAAGATCTGAGTGTAGTATACGGGTGTCCACAAGAAGTGCACTTCCATTTTAAAAGTCCCATCGGAAAGAGCTATAGCCCGTGATGGGATGGAAAACATCAGAGCGCAATTTTGGTTCTTGTAAACAGACACAAACATGGGAAAACTGGGAGAGCAACACCTGAAACTCACCCAGATTACCTCTGCGGCCACGAAAATTCTTCTGTAAGTTAGTCATGATTAGACAATAGAAGTATTCTGGTAAGATGAAGCAATAGGCGTCTACGGACTAGTCGAGTTAATGAAGTCTACATGTATGCAGATCTGGTAAAGAGCGAAGGACTGGAATGCTGTGAAGAAAAATTTTGTAGAAGGTTGAGTAAGATGTAGAGGAGGAGTGATGGGAGGTGGCTCTGTGCCCATCATTGGTTTTGTCTTGTCGATGAATGTGGAGATACACAGTTTCAGTAGTTTTCAAGTAAAGATTGGAGAGGCAATGGAAGTTACCAAAGAAGATGGGATGCGATGTTAGAGGTATCTCGGGAAGAAGCCCCTCAAGGAAGGCTCCTTGACGCTGGTGAGGGGCTCTTGATCTAGGGAATTGGATCTGTGCTCCAGTTGGATCTGTGCTCCAGTTCCCTGAATTAAGCCTGAATGCCTTCCATCCCCCCATAGGTGCTGTATAATCCTACGGGTTTAGTGCTTCCCCCTTGATTATAATAATAATCGGGAAGAAGCGTGAGTGGCACCAGGAGGGGAAGAAACTCGAGTGGCACCAGGAGGGGAAGAAACTCGAGTGGCACCAGGAGGGGAAGAAACTCGAGTGGCACCAGGAGGGGAAGAAACTGAAGGAAAGGGTGGATGAACTGCTGCACCAGTGACAGATACATTAACAGGTGATGGACTAGGTGCAGATATAGGAAAAATGAAATGTTTGTAAATAATCTGTGATTGAAGGATTAAACAAAAGGCGTAATTTGATGATTTTTTAGACTTTGGAGAAGTAGGGATGCGAGGTGATGGGTTTAGTTGTGGAAGGTCGTGAAGACAAAAATATGCGAGCGAGAAGATTCAAACGTAAGGACAGTAGCACGCGAGGAGATAGGAACTTCGGAGCTAGGGGCTTCAAAAGAGTTATACACCAATGACTACTGTGGAATTTGTGACTATAAGGGAAGTAGGCACAATGGAGGTTGGAGGCTGTCCAGTAACTCTGGAATAAGAATGCCGTGGAAGTCTCCATTGAACGGATATGGGAGACTGCAATGACGGAAGATAAACCCTCTCTTTGAGACAATGAATTTCTCGTACCTTTAAGGAAACCTGGCAACGGAGAGAAGTTAGGCGAGCTTCATTATAATTAAGGCAAGAGGGTGGTGGGTGGCTACAGGAAAGATTGCTATGTCAGCAACACCATACATTGCGCATTCTGCCAATGGCCTGCAGTATTCTGTAGGATGACCAAAATGCCAGAAATTTATGCATTTTTACGATGTACATATCAATTCCCTTGTGAGCTGTCCTGCAAAATAAACAGGAAGATCATGGCAATCAAAAGTTAACCTAGCTATATGACAGGAATAGCGCCTCCGCCGGCAAGCAGCAAGTACATGAAAGTCCACTTTTAGAATTAGGTTATGGAGCTCAAGTTGCTCCATAATGTCACCATCACTGGTCAGGAAATCACGTTGAGCGATGGTATGTGAACGAACTACGGTTCTAATGAAAGAATTGAAAGAAATGTGTTTTTGAATCGCGACTGGAATATTGTCAATGAAAGTAAGAATGGAAAAAAACGCGGTATGGATTGGGTTTGAACCCATAGAAAGTGATTCGAAAAACTCCAGGCCAGAACGGAAAGATTGTGAGCTTGTCCAGCATATTGACCCGGGACGATACGTACACCACTCTTGAGAACATCAGATGAAATATTTTGTCCGACATGGCATAGGAGTGCCTTGCTGATACTATGGTGTGAAAGACAGTTGGTGGGACATGTCGATTGTAGAGGAAAGAACTTAGTCCATTGTGTACTTTGAAACATAGAGTTAGAGAATGTCGAATCTGGGAAAAGCGAGAGGTAACCGGGACAGTGTCAAATGTTATTGGTCGTGGTCGTTTAGTTTGGGGACTGGAGGTGGTCCTTCATGAGATGAGTAGGCGATCTGAAAATCGTCGCACAGGAGAAACCTTTCTAAAACCTAGTGCAGAAGACTGTATTGGGTTAGAGAGGTCCGAAAAAAAGGTCTAATGGCGAGGCATGGTCGTGAAGACGAGCCGCAGGGTAAAAGGATTTGGGAGAAGGAAATTTCATGGACGTGGGTGTCAATGGTAAGGTTTTTTTCTTTATTTTTTGAGGAAAATGGGTACCTGGAGTGATAGCTCCTAGAATGACTGAAAGCGGTCATATATTCCCCTCCGTGTAAGAGAGAACCCGAAGGACATCCTAAGCCACCATCTGGGACACTGGAGAGTGGATCTGAACATCCCCAGATGATCCAGATTCCACAGCAAATACTACTACCACCATGGACCTCAGCGGAAGAGGACTGACAACAACACCCTTTCACCATCATAGGAAACAATTTCTAAGGAGACGACCCAAAAGGCCAAAAGCAGGAAAGGGAGGAGAGGGGAAGGATGGGCAAAGGAAGTGGGATGGGAGAGGAGGAAAGGGATGGAATGGGCAGGGATGGGAGGAGTGTGGGGTAGTTAGGTTCGGTCGGAGGAAGAAGACCGAAAGGTTTAATTCTTTAGACCAAGAGAGATTTTGCCACACCAAGGAGCCCCCATGAAGAGGACAGGTTTGAAGAAATGGTAATTCACAGATAACTTCTATTTTACTTTTTCTGAGGTTTTTCCATGATTTTATTCAGTTATTATTTTTTCCCCAAACTCCCAGCATCTTAGCTTTGTTTACGTTCGGGTTGAATTCTAAAAAAAAGTTATTAGATTGTCAGAGATCTTTTTTCAGAGTCTCCTGTAATCTTCAGTTCTCTTCAAATTATATTTCTTAGTGCTTGTGCGTGCATGCGTGCGTACTCACATGTGGTTGCAGTAATAGTCACAGCTCGTGGGTGTGTACTCACCTACTTGTGGTTGCAGGGTTCGATTCACAGCTCCTGGCCCTACCTAGGTGTCACTTCCTCCTCCATGAGCCTTATCATACCTCTTAGTTATGTATGAATCCTACCTCCACTATATCACTTCCCAGACTATTCTAATTCCTTACAACTCTGTGACTGAAGAAATGCTTCCTAACATCCCTGTGATTCATCTGTGTCTTCAACTACCAATTGTGACCCCTTTTTGTTGTGTCCCACCTCTGGAACATCCTGTCTCTGTCCACCTTCTCAATTCTTCTCAGTATTTTGTCATCATCCCCCCACCACCCCTATCTCTCCATTCCTCCAGTGTCGTCAGGTCGATTTCCCTTAACCTCTCCTCGTAGGACATACCCCTTAGCTCCGGGACTAATCTTGTTCAAACCTTTGCACTTTCTCTAATTTCCTTACATGCTTGGCTAGGTGTGGGTTTCAAACTGGTGTTGCATACTCCAGTATAGGCCTGACATACACGGTGTACAGGATCCTGAACGATTCCTTATCCATATGTCAGAATGCTATTCTTAGGTTTGCTAGGCTCCCATGTGCTGCAGCAGTTATTTGGTTGATGTGCGCCTCAGGATACGTACCCGGTGTTATTCAAGATCCTTTTCCTTGAAAGAGGTTCGTGGTCTCTGGCTCCCTAGACTGTACTCCGTCTGCGGTCTTTTGTGCCCTCCCCGATCTTCATGACTTTGCACTTGGTGGGGTTGAACTCCAGGAGCCGTTTTCCTGACCAGATCTGCAGCCTGTCCAGATCCCTCTGTAGTTCCGTCTGGTCCTCGTCCGATTGAATTTTTCTCATCAACTTCACATCATCTGCAAACAGGGACACTTCTGAGTCTATTCCTTCCATCATGTCGTTCATATTCACCAGAAACAGCACCGGTTCTAGGACTGACCCTGTGGGTTTCTGACACCTCGTCACGTACCATGACTCACTGATGTCTTCCCAACAGGTACTCCCTGATCCACTGCGGTACCTTCCTTGTTATACCTGCCTGATCTTCCAGCTTATGCAATAATCTCTTGTGTGGAACTGTGTCAAAAGCCGTCATACAGTCCAAGAAAACGCAATCTACCCACCCCTCTCTCTTGCCTTACTGCTGTCACCCATTCATAGAACTCCAGTAGGTCTGTGACACATGATTTCCCATCCCTGAAACCGTAATGATTGTCGTTGATAAGATCATTCCTTTCTAGGTGTTCCACCAATCTTCTCCATGACTTTGCATACTATACGTGTTAGTGACACTGGTCTGTAGTTTAGTGCTTCATGTCTGCCTCCTTTTTTAAAAATTGGGACTACATTTGCTGTCTTCCATGCCTCAGGTAGTCTCCCTGTCTCGATAGATGTTGATTGTTAGTGGCACACACACAGCGCCTCTGCTCCCTCTCTCAGGACCCATGGAGAGAGGTTATCTGGCCCCATCGCCTTCGAGGTATCTAGCTCGCTTAGCAGCCTCTTCAATTCTTCCTCGGTTGTATGTATTGTGTCCAACACTTGGTGTACCCCACCTCTTTCCGGATTCCCTTCTTCTATACAACAGCTTTGTATGTGTGTGTGTATGTTTGTGTATGTCTGCTCGTCTGTGTCTGCGTTTGTGTGTGTCTGCGTTTGTGTTTTTCTGCGTTTGTGTGTGCGCGCGCGTTTGCGTCTCTAGCAAAACATGGAATTTAGGAATTATATCCTTTCCCTGTTCATTCCACATCTTTGTGAATGCACATTACATCGTCAATAACCATTATTTCAATCAAAGTTAAGCGTTAGACCCACAATGATCATACAGCGCTGCATTACATAGTCAAAGAAATTGTTCCTTGGTAACACTTGTCAAGGACAGCAGACGAAAGCCAGAATTTAGTAAATATTTACCTAAGCAGTGAACAACAGACACACAAACTTGAGATCAAATATTTTATTTCTACGCTCACAGCATCTTCTCTCGCAGTGCTGAAAGTTCGACAACTCTTTCCTCTCTTATTTTTGATGTTTTTACGCACTCGAATCTGCATGTCAAGTAAGTTTCCGTAAGACTCTTGCTAAACAGCTCAAAATAAAACCTGAGATTCGTGGTAAGACTGGTAATGAAGTCAGGGTGCAGAGGGATGAGCTCCGTGCTACCCAGACCGTGCCTCCATCCTCAGGGATGAGCTCCGTGCTACCCAGACCGTGCCTTCATCCTGAGGGATGAGCTCTGTGCTACCCAGACCGTGCCTCCATCCTGAGGGATGAGCTCTGTGCTACCCAGACCGTGCCTCCATCCTCAGGGATGAGCTCCGTGTTACCCAGACCGTGCCTCCATCCTGAGGGATGAGCTCTGTGCTACCCAAACCGTGCCTCCATCCTGAGAGATGAGCTCTGTGCTACCCAGACCGTGCCTCCATCCTCAGGGATGAGCTCTGTGCTACTCAGACCGTGCCTCCATCCTGAGGGATGAGCTCTGTGCTACCCAGACCGTGCCTCCATCCTGAGGGATGAGCTCCGTGCTACCCAGACCGTGCCTCCATCCTCAGGGATGAGCTCTGTGCTACCCAGACCGTGCCTCCATCCTGAGGGATGAGCTCTGTGCTACCCAGACCGTGCCTCCATCCTGAGGGATGAGCTCTGTGCTACCCAGACCGTGCCTCCATCCTGAGGGATGAGCTCTGTGCTACCCAGACCGTGCCTCCATCCTGAGGGATGAGCTCTGTGCTATCCAGACCGTGCCTCCATCCTGAGGGATGAGCTCTGTGCTACCCAGACCGTGCCTCCATCCTGAGGGATGAGCTCTGTGCTACCCAGACCGTGCCTCCTTCCTGAGGGATGAGCTCTGTGCTACCCAGACCGTGCCTCCATCCTGAGGGATGAGCTCTGTGCTACACAGACCGTGCCTCCATCCTGAGGGATGAGCTCTGTGCTACCCAGACCGTGCCTCCATCCTGAGGGATGAGCTCTGTGCTACCCAGACCGTGCCTCCATCCTGAGGGATGAGCTCCGTGCTACTCAGACCGTGCCTCCATCCTGAGGGATGAGCTCCGTGCTACCCAGACCGTGCCTCCATCCTCAGGGATGAGCTCCGTGCTACCCAGACCGTGCCTCCATCCTGAGGGATGAGCTCTGTGCTACCCAGACCGTGCCTCCATCCTGAGGGATGAGCTCTGTGCTACCCAGACCGTGCCTCCATCCTGAGGGATGAGCTCTGTGCTACCCAGACCGTGCCTCCATCCTGAGGGATGAGCTCTGTGCTACCCAGACCGTGCCTCCATCCTCGGGGATGAGCTCCGTGCTACCCAGACCGTGCCTCCATCCTGAGGGATGAGCTCTGTGCTACCCAGACCGTGCCTCCATCCTGAGGGATGAGCTCTGTGCTACCCAGACCGTGCCTCCATCCTGAGGGATGAGCTCTGCGCTACCCAGACCGTGCCTCCATCCTGAGGGATGAGCTCTGTGCTACCCAGACCGTGCCTCCATCCTGAGGGATAAGCTCCGTGCTACCCAGACCGTGCCTCCATCCTGAGGGATGAGCTCCGTGCTACCCAGACCGTGCCTCCATCCTGAGGGATGAGCTCTGTGCTACCCAGACCGTGCCTCCATCCTCAGGGATGAGCTCCGTGCTACCCAGACCGTGCCTCCATCCTGAGGGATGAGCTCTGTGCTACCCAGACCGTGCCTCCATCCTCAGGGATGAGCTCTGTGCTACCCAGACCGTGCCTCCATCCTGAGGGATGAGCTCCGTGCTACCCAGACCGTGCCTCCATCCTCAGGGATGAGCTCTGTGCTACCCAGACCGTGCCTCCATCCTCAGGGATGAGCTCTGTGCTACCCAGACCGTGCCTCCATCCTGAGGGATGAGCTCTGTGCTACCCAGACCGTGCCTCCATCCTGAGGGATGAGCTCTGTGCTACCCAGACCGTGCCTCCATCCTGAGGGATGAGCTCCGTGCTACTTAGACCGTGCATCCATCCTGAGGGATGAGCTCCGTGCTACCCAGACCGTGCCTCCATCCTCAGGGATGAGCTCCGTGCTACCCAGACCGTGCCTCCATCCTCAGGGATGAGCTCTGTGCTACCCAGACCGTGCCTCCATCCTCAGGGATGAGCTCGGTGCTACCCAGACCGTGTCTCCATCCTGAGGGATGAGCTCTGTGCTACCCAGACCGTGCCTCCATCCTGAGGGATGAGCTCCGTGCTACCCAGACCGTGCCTCCATCCTCAGGGATGAGCTCCGTGCTACCCAGACCGTGCCTCCATCCTGAGGGATGAGCTCTGTGCTACCCAGACCGTGCCTCCATCCTGAGGGATGAGCTCTGTGCTACCCAGACCGTGCCTCCATCCTGAGGGATGAGCTCTGTGCTACCCAGACCGTGCCTCCATCCTGAGGGATGAGCTCTGTGCTACCCAGACCGTGCCTCCATCCTGAGGGATGAGCTCTGTGCTACCCAGACCGTGCCTCCATCCTGAGGGATGAGCTCCGTGCTACCCAGACCGTGCCTCCATCCTCAGGGATGAGCTCCGTGCTACCCAGACCGTGCCTCCATCCTCAGGGATGAGCTCCGTGCTACCCAGACCGTGCCTCCATCCTGAGGGATGAGCTCTGTGCTACCCAGACCGTGCCTCCATCCTGAGGGATGAGCTCTGTGCTACCCAGACCGTGCCTCCATCCTGAGGGATGAGCTCCGTGCTACCCAAACCGTGCCTCCATCCTCAGGGATGAGCTCCGTGCTACCCAGACCGTGCCTCCATCCTGAGGGATGAGCTCCGTGCTACCCAGACCGTGCCTCCATCCTCAGGGATGAGCTCTGTGCTACCCAGACCGTGCCTCCATCCTGAGGGATGAGCTCTGTGCTACCCAGACCGTGCCTCCATCCTGAGGGATGAGCTCTGTGCTACCCAGACCGTGCCTCCATCCTGAGGGATGAGCTCTGTGCTACCCAGACCGTGCCTCCATCCTGAGGGATGAGCTCTGTGCTACCCAGACCGTGCCTCCATCCTGAGGGATGAGCTCCGTGCTACCCAGACCGTGCCTCCATCCTGAGGGATGAGCTCCGTGCTACCCAGACCGTGCCTCCATCCTCAGGGATGAGCTCCGTGCTACCCAGACCGTGCCTCCATCCTCAGGGATGAGCTCTGTGCTACCCAGACCGTGCCTCCATCCTGAGGGATGAGCTCTGTGCTATCCAGACCGTGCCTCCATCCTGAGGGATGAGCTCTGTGCTACCCAGACCGTGCCTCCATCCTGAGGGATGAGCTCTGTGCTACCCAGACCGTGCCTCCATCCTGAGGGATGAGCTCCGTGCTACCCAGACCGTGCCTCCATCCTGAGGGATGAGCTCCGTGCTACCCAGACCGTGCCTCCATCCTCAGGGATGAGCTCCGTGCTACCCAGACCGTGCCTCCATCCTGAGGGATGAGCTCCGTGCTACACAGACCGTGCCTCCATCCTGAGGGATGAGCTCCGTGCTACCCAGACCGTGCCTCCATCCTGAGGGATGAGCTCCGTGCTACCCAGACCGTGCCTCCATCCTGAGGGATGAGCTCCGTGCTACTCAGACCGTGCCTCCATCCTGAGGGAGCAATAATGGACGTGTCACCTTCAAGACGCTAGAGATCACATGATGCACAATTTGTATTTGCGTGCCGTGTAATTCTTGGATGTTTAACTCGGTGACAGTTGGCCTTGTTGTCTTATTTTGTGATTAATTTTTAATGAAGAGAGACTCGACTCGTGTGGGACATAGAGCGATCTGCAACAAGACTGATCCAATAGAAGAAAAATAAATCTTGCAAAAAACAACGTCTATTCAAAGAAATATTGGTGCTATAAAAACATTCAGTGCTGGGTATCAGTCATTAAACAACCAATGTCGTACCAGTGCTGGGTATCAGTCATTAAACAACCAATGTCGTACCAGTGCTGGGTATCAGTCATTAAACAACCATTGTCGTACCAGTGCTGGGTATCAGTCATTAAACAACCATTGTCGTACCAGTGCTGGGTATCAGTCATTAAACAACCATTGTCGTACCAGTGCTGGGTATCAGTCATTAAACAACCAATGTCGTACCAGTGCTGGGTATCAGTCATTAAACAACCAATGTCGTACCAGTGCTGGGTATCAGTCATTAAACAACCATTGTCGTACCAGTGCTGGGTATCAGTCATTAAACAACCAATGTCGTACCAGTGCTGAGTATCAGTCATTAAACAACCAATGTCGTACCAGTGCTGGGTATCAGTCATTAAACAACCATTGTCGTACCAGTGCTGGGTATCAGTCATTAAACAACCATTGTCGTACCAGTGCTGGGTATCAGTCATTAAACAACCAATGTCGTACCAGTGCTGGGTATCAGTCATTAAACAACCATTGTCGTACCAGTGCTGGGTATCAGTCATTAAACAACCATTGTCGTACCAGTGCTGGGTATCAGTCATTAAACAACCATTGTCGTACCAGTGCTGGGTATCAGTCATTAAACAACCATTGTCGTACCAGTGCTGGGTATCAGTCATTAAACAACCATTGTCGTACCAGTGCTGGGTATCAGTCATTAAACAACCATTGTCGTACCAGTGCTGGGTATCAGTCATTAAACAACCATTGTCGTACCAGTGCTGGGTATCAGTCATTAAACAACCATTGTCGTACCAGTGTTGGGTATCAGTCATTAAACAACCATTGTCGTACCGGTTTTGGGAATCGGTGAATAAGCAACTGCTGCAATACTGGTGATGGGCATCTGTGATTAAGCAATCACAACGTGGTGTTAGTGACTGATGTAAGCAACCTAAAACGACTCTGGAAATCTCATTAACACGATTGTAAACAAATCACGGAACAAGTGGAGCTCAAGCCTTACCTGTTTCGTTATAAGCAACTCTTGTCGTAGCAGTGCTGGATATCAGTTATTAATGAAGGACTGCTGAAGCAGTGCTGGATATCAATGATTAACAAAGCACTGCTGAACCAGTGCTGGATATCAATGATTAACGAAGCACTGCTGAACCAGTGCTGGATATCAATGATTAACGAAGCACTGCTGAACCAGTGCTGGATATCAATAATTAACGAAGCATTGCTGAACCAGTGCTGGGTATCGGTTATGAAGCCTCTGTTTTTCAGGTGCTGGGCATTAGAAATTAGGCAATCGATTCCGTATCAATGTTTGGTATCGATGAATAAGCAGCCATTGTTATACCGATACTTGGTATAAGAAATTAAGCAGCTGCTATCGTACCGGGGTACTGGTAGTTAAACATCTGTTGCGCTAGTTAAAAGGACGTGTGCAATTAATGCAATATTTATGGTTGGTAATTCTACCAATATTACAGTTCGCTGGGTAATTACCGGTATTGTACTAGTGGTTAATTAAACATCCACTGGAATTCAGGATAAAAATTAACACTGAAATAATCTGTGCCCTAAGATTCACAGAATGGAATACATTCACCATAGGTAGTAGGTAGTAGGTGTAGGTAGTAGGTTGGTAGACAGCAACCACCCAGGGAAGTACTACCGTCCTGCCAGATGACTGTGAAACAAAAACCTGTAACTGTTTTGCATGATGGTAGGATTGCTGGTTTCTTTTTCTGTCTCATAAACACGCTAAGATAACAGGGATATCTTGCTACTCCTACTTACACTTTGGTCACACTTCACAGACACGCACATGCATATATATATATACATACATCTAGGTTTTTCTCCTTTTTCTAAATAGCTCTTGTTCTTTTTTATTTCTTCTATTGTCCATGGGGAAGTGGAAAAGAATCTTTCCTCCGTAAGCCATGCGTGTCGTATGAGGCGACTAAAATGCCGGGAGCAATGGGCTAGTAACCCCTTCTCCTGTATACAATTACTAAAAAAGAGAAGAAGAAAAACTTTATAAAACTGGGTTGCTTAAATGTGCGTGGATGTAGTGCGGATGACAAGAAACAGATGATTGCTGATGTTATGAATGAAAAGAAGTTGGATGTCCTGGCCCTAAGCGAAACAAAGCTGAAGGGGGTAGGAGAGTTTCAGTGGGGGGAAATAAATGGGATTAAATCTGGAGTATCTGAGAGAGTTAGAGCAAAGGAAGGGGTAGCAGTAATGTTAAATGATCAGTTATGGAAGGAGAAAAGAGAATATGAATGTGTAAATTCAAGAATTATGTGGATTAAAGTAAAGGTTGGATGCGAGAAGTGGGTCATAATAAGCGTGTATGCACCTGGAGAAGAGAGGAATGCAGAGGAGAGAGAGAGATTTTGGGAGATGTTAAGTGAATGTATAGGAGCCTTTGAACCAAGTGAGAGAGTAATTGTGGTAGGGGACTTGAATGCTAAAGTAGGAGAAACTTTTAGAGAGGGTGTGGTAGGTAAGTTTGGGGTGCCAGGTGTAAATGATAATGGGAGCCCTTTGATTGAACTTTGTATAGAAAGGGGTTTAGTTATAGGTAATACATATTTTAAGAAAAAGAGGATAAATAAGTATACACGATATGATGTAGGGAGAAATGACAGTAGTTTGTTGGATTATGTATTGGTAGATAAAAGACTGTTGAGTAGACTTCAGGATGTACATGTTTATAGAGGGGCCACAGATATATCAGATCACTTTCTAGTTGTAGCTACACTGAGAGTAAAAGGTAGATGGGATACAAGGAGAATAGAAGCATCAGGGAAGAGAGAGGTGAAGGTTTATAAACTAAAAGAGGAGGCAGTTAGGGTAAGATATAAACAGCTATTGGAGGATAGATGGGCTAATGAGAGCATAGGCAATGGGGTCGAAGAGGTATGGGGTAGGTTTAAAAATGTAGTGTTAGAGTGTTCAGCAGAAGTTTGTGGTTACAGGAAAGTGGGTGCAGGAGGGAAGAGGAGCGATTGGTGGAATGATGATGTAAAGAGAGTAGTAAGGGAGAAAAAGTTAGCATATGAGAAGTTTTTACAAAGTAGAAGTGATGCAAGGAGGGAAGAGTATATGGAGAAAAAGAGAGAAGTTAAGAGAGTGGTGAAGCAATGTAAAAAGAGAGCAAATGAGAGAGTGGGTGAGATGTTATCAACAAATTTTGTTGAAAATAAGAAAAAGTTTTGGAGTGAGATTAACAAGTTAAGAAAGCCTAGAGAACAAATGGATTTGTCAGTTAAAAATAGGAGAGGAGCGTTATTAAATGGAGAGTTAGAGGTATTGGGAAGATGGAAGGAATATTTTGAGGAATTGTTAAATGTTGATGAAGATAGGGAAGCTGTGATTTCGTGTATAGGGCAAGGAGGAATAACATCTTGTAGGAGTGAGGAAGAGCCAGTTGTGAGTGTGGGGGAAGTTCGTGAGGCAGTAGGTAAAATGAAAGGGGGTAAGGCAGCCGGGATTGATGGGATAAAGATAGAAATGTTAAAAGCAGGTGGGGATATAGTTTTGGAGTGGTTGGTGCAATTATTTAATAAATGTATGGAAGAGGGTAAGGTACCTAGGGATTGGCAGAGAGCATGCATAGTTCCTTTGTATAAAGGCAAAGGGGATAAAAGAGAGTGCAAAAATTATAGGGGGATAAGTCTGTTGAGTGTACCTGGTAAAGTGTATGGTAGAGTTATAATTGAAAGAATTAAGAGTAAGACGGAGAATAGGATAGCAGATGAACAAGGAGGCTTTAGGAAAGGTAGGGGGTGTGTGGACCAGGTGTTTACAGTGAAACATATAAGTGAACAGTATTTAGATAAGGCTAAAGAGGTCTTTGTGGCATTTATGGATTTGGAAAAGGCGTATGACAGGGTGGATAGGGGGGCAATGTGGCAGATGTTGCAAGTGTATGGTGTAGGAGGTAGGTTACTGAAAGCAGTGAAGAGTTTTTACGAGGATAGTGAGGCTCAAGTTAGAGTATGTAGGAAAGAGGGAAATTTTTTCCCAGTAAAAGTAGGCCTTAGACAAGGATGTGTGATGTCACCGTGGTTGTTTAATATATTTATAGATGGGGTTGTAAGAGAAGTAAATGCGAGGGTCTTGGCAAGAGGCGTGGAGTTAAAAGATAAAGAATCACACACAAAGTGGGAGTTGTCACAGCTGCTCTTTGCTGATGACACTGTGCTCTTGGGAGATTCTGAAGAGAAGTTGCAGAGATTGGTGGATGAATTTGGTAGGGTGTGCAAAAGAAGAAAATTAAAGGTGAATACAGGAAAGAGTAAGGTTATGAGGATAACAAAAAGATTAGGTGATGAAAGATTGAATATCAGATTGGAGGGAGAGAGTATGGAGGAGGTGAACGTATTCAGATATTTGGGAGTGGACGTGTCAGCGGATGGGTCTATGAAAGATGAGGTGAATCATAGAATTGATGAGGGAAAAAGAGTGAGTGGTGCACTTAGGAGTCTGTGGAGACAAAGAACTTTGTCCTTGGAGGCAAAGAGGGGAATGTATGAGAGTATAGTTTTACCAACGCTCTTATATGGGTGTGAAGCGTGGGTGATGAATGTTGCAGCGAGGAGAAGGCTGGAGGCAGTGGAGATGTCATGTCTGAGGGCAATGTGTGGTGTGAATATAATGCAGAGAATTCGTAGTTTGGAAGTTAGGAGGAGGTGCGGGATTACCAAAACTGTTGTCCAGAGGGCTGAGGAAGGGTTGTTGAGGTGGTTCGGACATGTAGAGAGAATGGAGCGAAACAGAATGACTTCAAGAGTGTATCAGTCTGTAGTGGAAGGAAGGCGGGGTAGGGGTCGGCCTAGGAAGGGTTGGAGGGAGGGGGTAAAGGAGGTTTTGTGTGCGAGGGGCTTGGACTTCCAGCAGGCATGCGTGAGCGTGTTTGATAGGAGTGAATGGAGACAAATGGTTTTTAATACTTGACGTGCTGTTGGAGTGTGAGCAAAGTAACATTTATGAAGGGATTCAGGGAAACCGGCAGGCCGGACTTGAGTCCTGGAGATGGGAAGTACAGTGCCTGCACTCTGAAGGAGGGGTGTTAATGTTGCAGTTTAAAAACTGTAGTGTAAAGCACCCTTCTGGCAAGACAGTGATGGAGTGAATGATGGTGAAAGTTTTTCTTTTTCGGGCCACCCTGCCTTGGTGGGAATCGGCCGGTGTGATAATAAAATAATAAAAAAAAATAATGGGTCCAGGGACTGGGCCTCAAAGTTTTGATAACTGAGCAAGTTACAAAGGTAATGAGCTCACAATTTACAAAGGTAATGAAATCACAATTTATAAAGGTAATGAACTCCAGGTAGGTCTGGTCACAATCATGACAAGTTACAAAGGTATTTACAGATTACAGAGGTACGTAATGGGTCCAGGGACTGGGCCAACGAGTTTAAACCATAACAACTGTCCTACTGTCATTGACAATATGACAGTTGTTACACATGTCAATCATTGTTACAAATGTCAGTCTGTTTATTAGTTAATATATTAATAATTTAATTATTGATAAGATTATTTGATCCTGTTGTGACAGGAAATGTTTTATTCTTATTTGTTCACTATGGTTAGATTTATCCTACAAAGTCTATATATAAATTAATAGTCATTAAAATAACTGATATAAGTATTAGCGGATATTTAAGCTGCATATATTTTCTTTTCTCAGTTGATTTCATCATAGAAAATTATTATAATCAAAAGGAAGCGCTAAACCTACAAGGGTCATACAGCGCGGATCATCATAGAAAAATACTAAAGGTATGAAGTTGCTTCTTCATATCGGTTATATTTCAATTCTGAGATATTTTTGGCATACTTAAACTATTCCAGTTGTCAAGTAATCAAGTGATTTTCTCGTAGCATAATTGTTTTAGTGTTGCTTATTATCCAGCCTCGTCCATATATCCACAAATAAAATTTTCCTCGTTATTATGATGTCAAAGTTAACCACAGTATTTACTTTAGCTCACAATAAAACTACCTGATCATTTACGAAAATCAAACAGAACATTAAACCAATTTTTAATGACTACAGTTTATTTAATTCAAGACCAAAACTTAAACCAGTAAAGTTTATGCAGCTTTTAAAGAATGGGAGGTAATCAGGTTCAATCGTAGGAAGATGAGGAAAGCTATAATTCCTAGAATCTAGAGCCCTTCGTAGACATCAAAACACAGGAGAACCAGTGAAAGAGGTGAAAAGGTGCAACAGTTGAAAACATCATAACATGTGGGCGGGGCCTTCTATTGGAAGTATATAAGGCCCATAAAGTGGGACATAGAATTAGCAATGAAACGCAGATGTGGAGAGATGCAGCAGCTGAAAATGTTGTTACATATGGACGGAGTTCACCAGTTGAAGCAAGTCAGGGCTATAAAGAGGAGTACAGTTTCATCGATGGAGTTGTAGGAGATACTCTGTAAGAAGATTCAGTGTTGTTCCTGTGTAAGACAGAGGTTTTAGATAATGTGTATAATATCGAAAAGATGAGACTACGAGAGTCCTCTTCAAAGGGGAGGGGGGGCTCCTTGACGTGGCGAAGAGGCTCTTGGTCTCGGGAATCAAATCCTTTGGTCTCCTTAATTAGTCTAAATACCCCTCAATCCTCCCTTCACTATCCTGTCCTCACCATACCTCATCTTTTTTTCCCTTTCCTCCCCTTAACCGACCCTCCCCTTTCTCCGTCTCCTTTGTAAATCTCTGGGGTCCTCCCCACTGGCATTGCGGTTTCTAGATAGCGGGACGTGTGCTGAGATTCATCCCACTTCCTAGGGTCCCCTCGGGGGAGATGTGGTTTGCCGTGGAATCTGAATTGTCAGGAGGTGCCCTGCTTCCTTCCCGGATTTCCGAGAAGTGGGCGAGGTGTTCTGCAGATGAAGGGTGTATCTCCAGAAGCTGCCTGTCGGTTCTGGGAGGTGGCAGCCGAAGGAGGTATGCTTTGTGGTGGGTTTCCGACCACTATTTCTTTTGTCCGCCGAGGTGGCTCGGTATATGTGAGGCTGCTGTCCTGGCGTGCAGGGCAGGGTATGGCACGGGTTCCATGCTGCATCTTCACTGCCAGTGGGCTCGAGGCTCTCTCGAATGAGAGGATGAGCTTCTGGCTCTTCCATGCTTCCTAGTGACTATCCCTCCGCTGTCCCTCTCTTTTATCTCCTTTCTTTTTTTTTTCTTAAAATAAGAAAGATAACACAGAAGAAGCAATTTTATTATGGAGTCTTCGCTCAGTGAAACTCTTCCTCCTCCCTGGCCCCTTTCTGACCCCACACCCTGTTTTGACCAGGCTTCATTATTGGACCATTCTCAAGACTCTTCTCATACCTCTGTACCTACTGCCGGTGATGCTCCGTCACCTGCTCCAGGTGCTGAGGCGTCACCTGTTTCTGCTCATGCCGCTGCTTCTTGCGCGCCTTAACAATGCGTCCGGCTTCCCCTAATACGGTAAAACAGTTTTTGGATTGGCCACCTCCCTCAGGTCAGACCGTCCGCGGTACTACTAATCTTTCAAGACAACCTACTGTCGACAGTTCTTCGATGTCTGCTCAAAAACAACCTACGCAAAACTCGCTACCTTTGCCTACTGGGTTTTGCAAGTACACAATGGACTAAATTCTTTTCCTTACAAACAACGTCTTCGAAGTGGTGTGCGTGTCATAACAATAAAGAATTCAGAGCAAACTCATGCTCTCTCCCGTATCACTTCCGTAGGTAACACCAGTTACCGTTCGTAAACATGCTGCTCTCAGTTCTAGCAGTGGTAATCTGGCCTTACCGCATACCATTGTACAAAGTGATCTTTTGTCTTGTGGCGATGATATTTTAGAACAATTAGCCCTTCAGGACCTTCCTGTTCTTAAGGTAGATACATATATCCTGCCTGTTCGTGGGTGGAGGCACTTTTCTAGTAATGTCGCCCGCTTGACCTTCGACTGCCGTGAACCTCAGTCCTGTCTATATTGCACGCCATCGCCTAGAGGTCCGTAAAGTAGTCCCCACTTCCTACCTCGACGGTCCTCCCACCTCCCAATCCCTCCAGTTCGAAAAATTTTACTCTGTGGTAAAATTTGTCTCACCAAATTACGGTAGGTAAACTTGTAGAATAAACAAAGTATCTTTGTATCAGTAATGAAGATACTTAGCTTTTTTGCTGTCTGCCCAATCACAACCTCCGACGATTTTCACCTTCGATGTAAGACAGATGTTCTACTACCACGTGGTTGTCGGGAACAAGTGTTTATAAGTATAATTATCCCTCGGGGTGTTGTCAGTATTTCATTGAGTAAATGAATACTGACTAGAGCCTTATACTCACTTGGGTTGGGCTAAAAAGCCCACACCTTACTGCCGCCTATAGGATGATTTTGAACCCCTTGTGACACAAGAACTGCGCAGTTCCATGCGTAACAAGTAACTTCAAAACCTACCTTGCTCTTGTAGCATGAGCTATAGTGCTGTATGCGCCATCTTCGACAGATATAGGTGACTTGATAGAAGCTGAAGTGTCCTTGGATGTCCACGTCTTCCACAGTCTAGGAATGCGCACACTGGTACACTATGTTCCACAAAATTTGTCCTTTTCACAGTGATGTCATTACAGGAAGCTGATCACACTTTGTAATTATTTTTGTGTCCGTTGAGATTCTTTTATGCACAAAAACGCGCGGATTAGTGTTCTTTGTTCGTTATCCCGGTGTTAATGTTTCCCCTTGCAGGGTTTAAAGTAATCTGGCTCGTGGTGCCTCTGTCTGCCCTTAGCTTGCCCTCAGGATCTCCCCTGACACAAAAGAAGTGTCGATGAAGCATGTTTCCTTTGCCTGCCAAACTTCCACCATGAAGCATTGCAGAATGCTTGATTCTGGCTGTCTGGGCATAGACGTCAATGTACATCTTTAATATGGTAATAAAGTGGGTGCAGGATTTTCCTTAATTGTCCTCCCAAGGTAAGAGATTCTCTCATTAAACCACACTATGGTTGCAACACTGCTCTCTTGCAAAGACGTAGTGTTGATGACATTCGTATGTTTTCAATTAAAATTTTTGTTGCAGAAGCAAGACGTCATTGCCCTTTCTGAGAGGGTCGTCCCTCGGGCTGAAAGGGGCTGATATTCACATACCTCTCCTGGAGAAAATTTCTCCACACTCAGCAATGGAAATCAGCTTTTGTATTGCCGATTTGCAAACCGGGCAACTCGGAGGCTTGATACCTCCCACTATCGTCCCATTGCCTTCACCAGTGTAGTCTGCAAGGTGATGGAACGATTGGTAAATAGACGTCTGATGTGGTTCTTG
This sequence comes from Cherax quadricarinatus, assembly GCF_038502225.1. Taxonomy (NCBI): domain Eukaryota; kingdom Metazoa; phylum Arthropoda; class Malacostraca; order Decapoda; family Parastacidae; genus Cherax; species Cherax quadricarinatus. The sequence continues at coordinate 535,645 of NC_091323.1, read as the reverse complement.
GAGACTCACAGTAGTTTTCTCCTTCGCCAATATGGCTTTTGCAAGGGCCACTCTGCTTTAGACCCCTTGCTCCAATTAGATACATATATTTGAAATGCCTTTGCTAACAAACGCCCAATCCTAGCGTTTTTTTTCTAGAGAAGGCATATGACACCACTTGGAGGTACAACATTCTCGCCCAAGCCTATTCCTTAGGCCACCTCAGTGATCTACCAATCTTCCTTGCTGCTTTCTTATCCGGCACACATTTTCGGGTCTGTATTGGCGCCTCTCTTTTCTCAGACTTCGTACAAGATGAGGCAGTCCCTCAAGGTTGTGTCCTTAGCCCTACCCTTTTTCTCTTAGCTATAAATGACCTACCATTCGTTCTTCCTTCGCATATTTGGTCGTCACTTTGTGTGGATGACTTCGCTATAGCTTACTCAGGCGCAGACTGTCGCCTAGTAGCAGCCTCCCTTCAGGATGTGATTGACAGAGTCTCCCATTGGACCACTTCTCTTTGCTTTAAATTTTCTAGTACAAAAACCCGATTCATTACTGTGGCATGTAAAGAGTACATAAAGTTTATTCGGCGCATATACACACCCTCATTTACAGGCTCTCCCCCCCAACCAGCGAACCAGGGGAACGAGTGTTGACGATGGGGCCCCGTCGTTCAACCAGTACCCAGGTTCCAGCCAATGAGAAGATGGTTTTGGCAATCGCAGAGGTTATGTGGGTACCACTCACCTGTCTGCTCTTGTCATTCCCATTCTAGAGCTTGTTGAAGCACGGTCTGCACTCTAGTGGCTTCTATTCTGCCTTGCTTACCGTGGAGTGCACTAATACATATTGCTGTACATAGTGTATATAGTGTACATACTTCTGTTCTAAATTGGTGAAGGATAATATAAGTCAAAAGTTTTCTGCTGTGTTTATTTTGCTCCCTTTAAACCAGGATAACAGGCCTTTGGGACTCCTGGGTTGTAATAATTAATTTCACTAGACGTCCGCTTATCCCAGATACTCCATTATACTTAAACGGTTCATGCATTCCAGAAAGTAATACGGTCAAGTTTCTTGGCCTGCTCTTTGATCGCCAGTTGACAGAGAGACCTCACATTTTGGCTTTAAAGGCAACTTGCCACTGTCGGCTGAATCTCCTTAAAATTCTCGCGCATCGTTCATGGGGAGCCAGATCGTCGCGCAGTCAACCGTTTGCATTCCACTCGTCTTGTTCAAGCTGTATTATGGTGACCAAATATGTTCTGCGGCCTCTCCCGCAACTCTTACTAAGTTAGATCCAATTTATCAAGGTCTCAGTTTACGCCTTGGAGCCTTTCGTTCATCCCCTGTTGAAAGGCGAATATTCCTTTCTTGCCTGAACGTTATGATGCTCATTGTCTCAGTTATTTTGTCCGCGCTCACGGTCTTCGTGTTCCTTCTACATATAGGTTAGTCTCAGACATTAGCCTACTCCGACCGTTTTCTCTTCGTCTTCACTTGCTCCGGTCATCTCGCGCTGTATAGTCCTTGTGGCTTAGCGCTTCTTTTTGATTATAATAATAATAATCCGGTCATCTCTCCAGTTACCCCCCCCCCCTTCTTGTACGTTCATTTAGCGTCTGACTTTTTCCTTCTCCCTTCGGAAGTTGCGACGGTTCATGTCTGTTCTCCCCCACTACCGTGCGCTAAAGCCTGCTACTCGCTCTCTTTTTCTAGAGCACTTCCGGTCACATGCTCATGCCACTGCTGTTTATATAGACGGTTCTAAATCTTTTGATAGTTTTGGGTTCACGGCAGTATTTCCTGATGAAGTTGTCCGAGGCCACTTGTTAGACTCGGCTAGTATTTTTAATGCCGAGTTGTATGTCATTCTCATAGCACTTCTTCGCATTACGAATGTCTTCAACGTTTGTGATCATTTCATATCCCCTCAGTGCTTTACAAGCCGTTTAGCAATTTGATTCCTTTCATCAATTAGTCCTTCGTATTCAACAATGGTTGCGCCGTGTGGCTAGCAAAAATGAAAATGTCGTTTCCTGCTGGGTCCCTGGACACGTTGGTGTGCAGGATAATGAGCAAGCAGATGCTGCTGCGCTGTCAGCGGTGCATGATATTTGGTTTCTTATAGAGGTATTCCGTTGAGTTACTCCCACGCTGCTGAGTTGCACCCACGCTGCTGAGTTATAACATTTTGTCATAACATCAACAAGTTATAACAATAATGAGTTAGTTGTTATTATAAGATCAAGTTATTATAAGATCAAACTATTTACATGGTGATTTCAACGCTCCAGCAAGTACTAAACCATTTCTGGGATTGAGTTATCACCGCCACTAATGAAGTTATAAGTTATAACAACACTAACGAATTACAACAAAACACGAACAAATAAATAACCACCGGTCATGTTGTTGAGTTAGACACATGTGCAACTCTTGGGTATCTTTATTGAGGAAACGTTTCGCCACACAGTGGCTTCATCAGTCCATACAAAGGAGAAACTTGAAGAATAATTCAACATCATGTCGGTTCTCTGAACCCTTCATCTACAATCCTGTCAGACACTGCAACTTCTTGGGATCTTAATACTTAGGAATTCTTCGCTTGGGCACGACCTACTTCCACATTGAACAAATGTGACACCACCTACGACTGCTGCACCTCTCCTGCCTACGGTTTATAAGCTGCTTCTCCGCTCATATACCGTATTCTATTCAAGATTGATGGACTGACCACATCGACTCAAGGTTGAGGGACTGATTACCTCATTCTCTTCCTGTTCTTCAAGTTTCTCCTTTGTATGGACTGATGAAGCCACTGTGTGGCGAAACGTTTCCTCAATAAAGATACCCAAGAGTTGCACATGTGTCTAATACAACAACATGTCGGTTCTCTGAACCATTCATCTACGACCACCGGTCAGCTCCATGCTCAGCAGACACCTGCTCTCTCTCTCTCTCTCTCTCTCTCTCTCTCTCTCTCTCTCTCTCTCTCTCTCTCTCTCTCTCTCTCTCTCTCTCTCTCAATCTGCAGTAGTTGCTGGGAAAATGCCTCGTCCACCCACCAAGCCTTTTATTAACCATTAAAGAGGGAGAACCTATTAATCTTCTCTTAAATTTGCTATAAGTTGCATATTACTGTATTATATATATAACATTTTTCAACCATTATTGGAATTACATGCGACATTCCCATGAGATGAGGCTTGGCACTTCACAAGATACAAAATATTTACACCTCTTCACATCAGAAGTGTGACTGTCTTAATTAACAATGATGATACAATTGTTACGTCTAAACTGTGATGATGAACCTTCACTTTCGGTGGAGAGGCTATTAATGATCTTTCCCGTGAAACACAGCTTGATACCTCGCAAGACAGGGAAATTGGCTGCACCTGTTCACAGCACCTGGCAGGAGGCGCACAGGAGACACACCTGGCAGGAGGCGCTCGGGAGAGAGACCCGGCCAGGAGGCGCTCGGGAGAGAGACCCGGCCAGGAGGCGCTCGGGAGAGAGACCCGGCCAGGAGGCGCTCGGGAGAGAGACCCGGCCAGGAGGCGCTCGGGAGAGAGACCCGGCCAGGAGAAGCACAGGCAGCCAGGGGCTGCCTTCAAGAGGCTGCCTCCAAGGCTGGCCGCGCCGAATGCCGGGGTGCATCTGTTAGCAACCATTTTCCCAGTTAGAATAATTACATTCAAATGATTTTACATAGTTGCACAATGGATTCCAAAGCATACACATCTAATGATATCGATATACTTGGCTTCCCTGCGAGAATAATTGTTAGTGGATACTCAGTAACAAAAGTTATTTCAGAACACAACTACCGATGCTGTACCACTAGAAATTTAGAAATATTATAATACTTGGAGTTAGAAGTCATCCCTTAGAACAAGATGTATAAATTATTTTTTATTATTTATTAACACATCAGCCGTTTTTCACAAAGGCAGGGTGGCCCGGAAATGTAAAAACTTTCACTACAGTTATAAAACTGCAACATTAACACCCCTGGTTCAGAGTGCAGACACTGTACTTCCCATCTCCAGGACTCAAGTCCGGAATGCCGGTTTCCCTGAATTCCTTCATATGTATTATCATGCATACACTCCAACAGCACGTCAGGTTCTAAAAACCATTTGTCTCCATTCGCTCCTATCTAACATGCTCACGCAGTGTTGCTGGAAGTCCAAACCCCTCGAACACTAAACCTTCTTTACCTCTTCCCTCCAACCTTTCCGAGGCCGACTTTTACCTCGCCTTCCCTACATGTCCGAACCACCTCAACAACCCCTCCTCAGCCTTCTGGATAATAGTTTTGGTAATCTAGCAGCTCCTCCTAATTTCCAAACTACGAGTTCTCTGTATTATATTTACCCCACACACTGATCTCAGACACTACATCTCCACTGCCTCCAGCCTTCTCCTTGTTGCAAAATTCACCACTCGTGCTTCACACCCATAATAGAGCGTTGGTATAACTATACTCTCATACATTCCCCTCTTTGTTTCCATGGACAAAGTTCTTTGTCTCCACAGACTCCTCAGTACAGCACTCACCTTTTTCCCTTCGTCAATTCTATGATTCACCTCATCTTTCATAAATCCATTTGCTGACACATCCACTCCTAACTCCTTACTCTCTCCCTCCAATCTGATATCCAATCGTAGACGACATAAATTTAGAAGCCTCTAATAGTTAAATCATTCTAGATTGTTTTATCCGTCATTCTCATAACCCAAAATGTATTTCAGGGCGGACGTTACAGCCGTAGCATAGCGCTGAATGCAACATATTTTGTCATGTTTAAAATGTGAGACCTTGACCAAAGAGAAACTCATTCTCGATAATTTATTAATATTTACAAGACTGCTACAAGCAGTTCTTCCCTTGGCTATTACTGGCTGACCTGGCACTGTACACACCAGAAATCCTACAAGTGTGTACCAGCGCAGATGGTGATGAACCCTCTGAGGTTGTTCATCAATAGAGCAAAGATCTTTTATATATATATATATATATATATATATATATACATTATATACATTCAATGCGTTCATTAGGTGGTATTAAGATATGTTACCGCTGAAAAGCTCGACCCTGCTATGTTTGGGAGTTCTTAAAAACAGAAAGTTTACACATTGCATCTGCAAAAATGCAAGAATTTCTGGAGACAGAAATTCATCATGAGCTGTGATATGGATGATGTGGCCAAGTTATGAAAGTATAATGACGGATATAAGTATTTAATCACATGCATTGATGTCTTTTCAAGACACTTGCAAGCAATTCTCTAGAAAAAGAAAGAGACTTCGACCACTTTGCAAGTATTAAAACACTTTGGAAACATAACCTTTCAGGGGAGCATCGAGAGTGTTCATACAAGAATATTAAAATGGTGTAAAATACCGACAGGTTAGGTTAGGTAAGGTTCGCCAGGAAACAGACAAATGTTTCCTGACGCGGGTCTTAGCCACATGATGACCCGCCTTTGGAGCTTTTGGTCATCTGACCGAGGCCTTCCTCTGGCTTACCGGTCCACCCCTTTAAAAATTATGGTCATTTATAACCATTGTTATTACTTTTCTACCGACAGGTTGTTAGGTAAGAGTCTTATAGGTATTACCGGCTCGTAACGCCAGTAATACCTATACTATCGCACCGCATCAAACTTCTATTTTTAATCATTTCTCTCATTTCATTAAGAAAATTAAAAATTCGCTTATAAATATACTGAAAACAACATACAACAGATTTTTCCTGTAATATATTTGTCAATTGCAAATTATTTTAGCGTAAGGTTGATGAAGTCATACGTCTGGCAGTGAGCATCTGGGGGGGACTGCAACTCCTAAGGAGGCGTAAGACACATGTGCAACAGGTAGGCATCTTTATTTTGAAACGTTTCGCCTACACAGTAGGCTTCTTCAGTCGAGTACAGAAAGTTTGGTAGAATACTCTTCTCCAGGTTGAGGGACTGACAACCTCAAAACTACGTCATCAGGAGTGATGGACTGATTACATCTCTCCTGCTTCTACCAACTCTTCTGTACTCGACTGAAGAAGCTTACTGTCTAGGCGAAACATTTCGACATAGATACCTAACTGCTGCAAATGTGTTCACACATAAGGGAACAGAATTTCTGAACAGACTCATTGAGAATTATCTCAAGAGCAAACTCTTCAAGATTCATCTCGTATTTTCTAATGAAAAAAAGACTTTCACTGCGGACTGTGTATAGCAGACACTGAAATGTGAAATATAGAAATGTATAACCAGTGCAAGTACATTTAAATATTCAAAAGTGTTAAAAACCTGGTTGACACGTATATCACTCCACACTTAACTACTGGTGTAAAAAGAAACCATTGCAATTGCATTATATTACAGTAACAGACCTTAGGAACCAATTTCGCGTTAACTATATACAAAGAGGATCTGCCTGTACATCTCAGCCTGTGACAACATAAAACCTAAAAGATCTGAATGGTAAAACGAAAGAACTTTTAACGAGGAAGAATTGATCCCATCATTACCAGAAACATATGTGGTCGATAATGTTATAGTTTGGATAAAAGTTACAGGGAATATGTGTGATGGAGAGTTATATCAAGGTTATGATTGATCATATAATTTATGAGAGAATCAAAGTGATTTGCTAAAATTATGGCAAAAACAATCTTTATTGGGAAAATTTAAACATGTAATTGCCCTTCTCTCTGGTGTAGGCAGAAAACAATTTGTTGCAACAGTTTAAAAAACATACACAAGCTATATTAGCTAGATTTTTCGGATTCTTATCGAGAAGAAAATAACGCTTGAGCCGAATATTTCAAAGAAATATGTGACTGAAATTTAAGGCATTGGCTTGTGAAAAGGTCGTGTTTAAACATAAAGATAGACGAATGGTTCAGAGAACCGATATTGAGGAAACGTTTCGCCACACAGTGGCTTCATCAGTCCATACAAAGGAGAATTCTTGGGCACGACCTACTTCCACATTGAACAAATGTGACACCACCTATGACTGCTGCACCTCACCTACCAACGGTTTATAAGCTCCTTCTCAGCACGTATGCCGTATTCTATTCAAGATTGATGGACTGACCACATCGACTCAAGGTTGAGGGACTGATTACCTCATTCTCCTCCTCTTCTTCAAGTTTCTCCTAAGTATGGACTGATGAAGCCACTGTGTGGCGAAACGTTTCCTCAATAAAGATACCCAAGAGTTGCACATGTGTCTAATTTATCAACATAAACATCATAATGTTTTTTTTCTGTCCTGTTAGAGATCACAATAATCTTATTGACTGTTCTGGTAAAATCTTCCTTTATACACAACTTGTATGAATCTTAGTTCTGGCTTTGTCTCTGTAGATGCCTTTCTTTCCCATTAAATTTTGAAATGCCTCAAACTTGAAAACACACGTTAATTAACCTGATTAATATCTTTTCCTCTCTCTACCTCCATTCCTATTTTTCTTTTTCTTGCTTTGGTTTTCCTTTCTTCTGCCTAGGATGCTCTGTCCTTTATTTAACCCCCCCCCCTCTCCCTTGTAATGGTCTTATCCCTTGCGGGTTCTTAGCTCTCCTGCAATGCTTCTTTCTTTGCTTTTGATTAACCCCACTACTTCTTCCACTACTACTCTCCTTCCTACTACCTTTGGATACTACCTTCAATTTTGCCTGCATTCACCCCCCTTTCTATTATAGCCCTATTAACCACTCTCCCTACTTTACACTACCACTACTACTACTTCCACCACCATCCTTACCCCTACCAGTACTACTACTACTGCTGCTACTTCCACTACCTGTGTTACCACTAATACTACGCCCACCTATCTTATCCATCCCTGCCAGCTGCCCTATATATACTGGGATCGTCTCTTTTTCTTTAAGTGTGTCTTTTTAAAATGGTTCAGGTCGGACTGAAATGTCTTCATAAGCGGGTTATTTGTATATAATTACCTCGTACGCATGTGGGTACCTCGCTACCCTCTCGAACCTTGTTTGCCCCAGTATCTCAGTCGAGTATGCTCACCACACCAATCCGCTCGGGCATATTCGCCCGACTGTCTCATTCCGCTATGGTCAGCCCATCACTCCGTTGCTGACTGCTGCTGAATCTGGTTATGTCGGCGGGAATGGTGAGTAAGGAAGGGCTAGAAAATTTGTGTAAATAGTTCAGTTTCAGTAACATTGTGTTTAATCATAGGTTAGTGTATGTGAGAGGTTTTAATAACACTGAGCGTTAACAGTGACAGAAGTTGGAGAAGCTGGTTCGCAGTTCACTGTTATAATGGATAATTCAATGGTCAGAACAGTAAACCCCATCCTAACATAACTCTCAACGTATCTGATTGGACAAGAGAAACTTAGACACGTTAGCACTGCAGCAGCTTAATAACAATCAACCCAAGAATGATGTAGAACACCTGTCATCCACACTTGTAGAACACCTGTCACCCACACTTGTAGAACACCTGTCATCCACACTTGTAGAACACCTGTCATCCACACTTGTAGAACACCTGTCATCCACACTTGTAGAACACCTGTCATCCACACTTGTAGAACACCTGTCATCCACACTTGTAGAACACCTGTCATCCACACTTGTAGAACACCTGTCATCCACACTTGTAGAACACCTGTCATCCACACTTGTAGAACACCTGTCATCCACACTTGTAGAACACCTGTCATCCACACTTGTAGAACACCTGTCACACACACTTGTAGAGTACCTGTCATCCACACTTGTAGAACACCTGTCATCCACACTTGTAGAACACCTGTCATCCACACTTGTAGAACACCTGTCATCCACACTTGTAGAACACCTGTCATCCACACTTTTAGAACACCTGTCACACACTTGTAGAACTGTCACACACCTGTAGAACACCCGTCACACACACCTGTGGAACACCCGTCACACCTGTAGAACACCCATCACGCCAGTATGTCAGGAAGGTTGTTCCAGCAGCACGAGCGGCTTTGAAGAATGCTGTATGTTCCAGAGAATAAAGTTTATCACCCGAATTCCAGCAGGATAATGAGAGACGAAGGATCGACCTTTCACCATCGCCTCTCCTAAACATTTCCCTTATAAGATATTCTCCTGTTGCACCATCACCCCCCCCCCCCCCCACCATTCAGTATAAAGTCACCATCGCCCGCATCTAATGACATCATAGAAAACGTCCCGCGTTAGAGAAAACTGGCGGGGGGAGTAAGATTAAATGCTGGTCACCCTAAATTGTATATTCTTGATGAAGAGTTGTTGAAGTATTGTATAAAATGTGCGTTTTATCATTCTACATGAAATGTATTACCAACATTCTTCATAAAGATGTATGAATGTGTGATAGACTTGTTTATATTGTATTTTTTTACCAATATATAAAAATTAATAAAATTGTAAGCGGCCAGGAGCTGTAACAATACACAACCCGCACATAGGAGAGAGGAGCTTACGACTACGTTTCACTCCGACTTGGACCATTTACAAAGTCACAGTAACAGAAAGGAGAGACGGAGGGAGTATATAAAGACCAGCAGACAGGGAGGGGACAAGAGAGGTAGTAGGCAAGGGAGTACAGACGTAGTGGTAGTAGTAATAGTGGAGACAGTCAAAGACTAAGGATGAGAGCGCTGCAAGGGAGCTAGGGGCCCACAAGGGAGCTAGGGGCTCACAAGGGAGCTAGGGGCCCCCAAGGGAGCTAGGGGCCCCCAAGGGAGCTAGGGGCCCACAAGGGAGCTAGGGGCCCCAAGGGAGCTAGGGGCCCACAAGGGAGCTAGGGACCCACAAGGGAGCTAGGGGCCCACAAGGGAGCTAGGGGCTCACAAGGGAGCTAGGGACCCACAAGGGAGCTAGGGACCCAGAAAGGGTAAGAACAAGAACATATAGCGGGGTGAGGGGGAATAATAATAAAGGACCAAACACACAAGGCAGAAGAAAGAAAACCGAAAGAGGAAACGGAAAGATGGAGGAGAAAAAAGTATCAGATTAAATCACGAGTGTTCTGAAGTTTGGAACACTTTACAATGTAGTGGGAAAGGAAGGTATCTACAACGACGTAGCCACGACTAAGATTCACACAAAGAAAGTCGTTTATAGAGTCTTTTATAATGAAACGGTCTGATATGTGATTGTCCAGATCTTTCCCACAAGGCCGTGATCCTGCTGCCCCTTGGCCCTTGACTCCTGGCTTGTCTTTATTCCCATCTGCCAGGAGAACTCATTGCCAATAAACCAAGATCTAGTCAACGTGTGTTTACGTTATCCTGCCTTGATATTAACTCGCCAGCTACCACGCCATTCATCTTGGCAATACGAACAAGTAGGACTTACCTGGCCATCTACCTCAACTTTACAACCACAGGTGGTGTTTGCAGCGACACCACAGGTGGTGCTAGGCAAGGACACGAGAGGTGGTGCCACGCAGCAGTAGAACCGCTATGGTGCCAGGGAATAGCAGCAGCGCTACTGTGGTGCCCCCCTCAAGGAAGGTTCCTTGATGCTGATGAGGGGTTCTTGATCTAGAGAATTGGACCTATGCTCCAGGTCGTCGAATTAAGACGGAATACCTTCCACATCCCCCCCCCAAAGGCGCTGAAAAATCCTTGATTATTATAATACTGTGTTGCCAGACAGCAACAGCAACAACTCTGTGGTGCCAGGAAGCAGCAGCAGCAACAAGACGACTGTGGTGCCAGGCAGCAGCAGCAACTGTGGTGCCAGGCAGCAGCAGCAACACTGTGGTGCCAGGCAGCAGCAGCAACAACAACAAGACTGCAGTGCCAGGCAGCAGCAACAAGACTGCAGTGCCAGTCAGCATCAGCAACACTGTGGTGCCAGTCAGCATCAGCAACACTGTGGTGCCAGTCAGCAGCAGCAACACTGTGGTGCCAGTCAGCATCAGCAACACTGTGGTGCCAGTCAGCATCAGCAACACTGTGGTGCCAGGCAGCAGCAGCAACACTGTGGTGCCAGTCAGCAGCAGCAACACTGTGGTGCCAGTCAGCATCAACACTGTGATGCCAGTCAGCATCAGCAACACTGTGGTGCCAGTCAGCATCAGCAACACTGTGGTGCCAGTCAGCATCAGCAACACTGTGGTGCCAGGCAGCATCAGCAACACTGTGGTGCCAGGCAGCATCAGCAACACTGTGGTGCCAGGCAGCACCAGCAACACTTTGGTGGCAGGCAGCAGTCGCGGAAGCAGCAACACTGTGGTGCCAGTCAGCATCAGCAACACTGTGGTGCCAGGCAGCAGCAGCAACACTTTGGTGGCAGGCAGCAGTAGCAACAGCAGCAACACTGTCGTGCCATGCAGCAGCAACAACACTGTGATGCAAGGCAGCAGTAGCGGAAGCAGCAACACTGTGGTGCAAGGCAACAGTAGCAGCAGCAGCACCAGCAACACTGTGGTGACAGACAGCAGTAGCAGCAGCAGCAACACTGAGGTGCCAGGAAGCAGCAGCAGCAGCAACACTGTGCTGCAAGGCAGCAGTAGCAGCAACACTGTGGTGCAAGGCAGCAGTAGCAGTAACACTGGTGCAGGGCAGCAGTAGCAACAGCAGCAACACTGGTGCAAGGCAGCAGTAGCAGCAGCAGCAACACTGTGCTGCAAGGCAGCAGTAGCAGCAACACTGTGGTGCAAGGCAAGAACAGCAGCAACACAGTGGTGCAAGGCAGCAGCAGCAACACTGTGGTGCCAGTCAGCAGCAGCAACACTGTGGTGCCAGTCAGCAGCAGCAACACTGTGGTACCATGCAGCAGCAGCAGCAACACTGTGGTGCAAGGCAGCAATAGCAGCAGCAGCAACACTGTGGTGCCAGGAAGCAGTAGCAACAGCAGCAACACTGTGGTGCCATGCAGCAGTAGCAACAGCAGCAACATAGTGGTGCAAGGCAGCAGCAGCAACAACACTGTGGTGCAAGGCAGCAGCTGCAGCATCACTGTGGTGCAAGGCAGCAGCTGCAGCATCACTGTGGTGCCAGGCAGCAGCTGCAGCATCACTGTGGTGCAAGGCAACAGCAGCAGCAACACTGGTGCCAGGCAACAGCAGCAACAACACTGTGGTGCCAGACAGCAGCAGCAGCAACAACAATGTGGTGCAAGGCAGCAGCAGCAGCAACACTGTGGTGCCATACTGCAGTAGCACCAGCAGCAACACTGTGGTGCCATGCAGCAGTAGCAACATCAGCAATACTGTGGTGCCATGCAGCAGTAGCAACATTTTGGTGTCAGGCAGCAGCAGCAGCAGCAGCAACAACAACAACACTGTCGTGCAAGGCAGCAGCAGCAACAACAATGTGGTGCAAGGCAGAAGCAGCAGCAACACTGTCGTGCAAGGGAGCAGCAACACTGTCGTGCAAGGCAGCAGCAACACTGTCGTGCAATGCAGCAGCAGGAACAACACTGTTGTGCAAGGCAGCAGCAGCAGCAACACTGGTGCATGGCAGCAGTAGCAACAACACTGTGGTGCCAGACAGCAGCAGCAACATTTTGGTGTCAGGCAGCAGCAGCAACACTGTCGTGCAAGGCAGCAGCAGCAACAACAATCTGGTGTAAGGCAGCAGCAGCAACAATGTGGTGCAAGGCAGCAGCAGCAGCAACAATGTGGTGCAAGGCAGCAGCAGCAACAACAATGTGGTGCAAGGCAGCAGCAGGAACAACACTGTTGTGCAAGGCAGCAGCAGCAGCAGCAGCAGCAACACTGTGGTGCACGGCAGCAGCAGCAACAATAATGTGGTGCAAGGCAGCAGCAGGAACAACACTGTTGTGCAAGGCAGCAGCAGCAACACTGTGGTGCACGGCAGCAGCAGCAGCAACACTGTGGTGCACGGCAGCAGCAGCAACAACACGGTGGTGCCAGGCAACAGCAACAACAACACGGTGGTGCCAGGCAACAGCAGCAACAACACGGTGGTGCCAGGCAACAGCAGCAACAACACTGCGGTGCCAGGCAACAGCAGCAACAACACTGCGGTGCCAGGCAACAGCAGCAACAACACTGCGGTGCCAGGCAACAGCAACAACAACACTGCGGTGCCAGGCAACAGCAGCAACAACACGGTGGTGCCAGGCAACAGCAGCAACAACACTGCGGTGCCAGGCAACAGCAGCAACAACACTGCGGTGCCAGGCAACAGCAGCAACAACACTGCGGTGCCAGGCAACAGCAGCAACAACACTGCGGTGCCAGGCAGCAGAAGCAGCAACATTCTGGTGCCAGGCAGCAGCAACACTCTGGTGCCTGGTGCCAGGCACCAGCAATACTGTGGTGCCAGGCAGCAGCAACACTGTGGTGTCAGGCAGCAATAACAGCAACACTGTTGTGCCAGGCAGCAGCAACAACACTGTTGTGCCACGCATCAGGAGCAATACTATGGTGCCATGCAGCAGTAGCATCGCTGTGGTGCCAGGCAGCAGTAGCAGCAGCAACACTGTGGTGCCAGGCAGCAGTAGCAGCAGCAACACTGTGGTGCCAGGCAACAGTAGCAGCAGCAACACAGTGGTGCAAGGGAGCAACAGCAGCAACACAGTGGTGCAAGGGAGCAACAACAGCAACAGCAGCAACACAGTGGTGCAAGGGAGCAACAACAGCAACAGCAGCAACACAGTGGTGCAAGGCAGCAGCACCAACAACACTGTGGTGCAAGGCAGCAGCACCAACAACACTGTGGTGCAAGGCAGCAGCACCAACAACACTGTGGTGCAAGGCAGCAGCACCAACAACACTGTGGTGAAAGACAGCAGCAGCAGCAACAACACTATGGTGCAAGGCAGCAGCAGCAGCGCTAACACTGTGGTGCAAGGCAGCAGCAGCACCAACAACATTGTGGTGCAAGGCAGCAGCAGCACCAATAACATTGTGGTGCAAGGCAGCTGCAGCAACACTGTGCTACAAGGCAGCAGCAGCACCAGCAACACTGGTGCAAGGCAGAAGCAGCACCAACAACACTGATGCAAGGCAGCAGCAGCAGCAATGTGGTGCAAGGCAGCAGCACCAACAACACTGTGGTGCAAGGCAGCAGCACCAACAACACTGTGGTGAAAGGCAGCAGCACCAACAACACTGGTGAAAGGCAGCAGAAGCAGCAACAACACTGTGGTGCAAGGCAGCAGCAGCAGCGCTAACACTGTGGTGCAAGGCAGCAGCAGCACCAACAACATTGTGGTGCAAGGCAGCAGCAGCACCAACAACATTGTGGTGCAAGGCAGCAGCAGCACCAACAACATTGTGGTGCAAGGCAGCAGCAGCACCAACAACATTGTGGTGCAAGGCAGCAGCAACACAGTGTGCAAGGAAGCAGCAGCACCGACAACACAGTGGTGCAAGGAGACGGCAGCAATAGCAGCAACACAGTGGTGCAAGGCAGCAACAGCAGCAACACATTGGTGCAACGCAGCAACAACAGCAACAGCAGCAACACAGTGGTGCAAGTCAGCAGCACCAACAGTGTGGTGCAAGGCAGCAGCAGCACCAACAGTGTGGTGCAAGGCAGCAGCACCAACAGCACTGTGGTGCAAGGCAGCAGCAGCAGCAACAACACAGTGGTGCAAGGCAGCAGCAGCAGCAACAACACAGTGGTGCAAGGCAGCAGCAGCAGCACCAACACTTGGGTGCAAGGCAGCAGCAGCAGCACCAACACTCTGGTGCAAGGCAGCAGCAGCACCAACAACATTGTGGTGCAAGGCAGCAGCAGCACCAACAATACTGGTGCAAGGCAGCAGCAGCAACACTGTGCTACAAGGCATAAGCAGCACCACCAACACTATGGTGCAAGGCAGCAGCAGCAGCAACACTGTGGTGCAAGGCAGCAGCAGCACCAATAACACTGGTGCAAGGCAGCAGCAGCAGCAATGTGGTGCAAGGCAGCAGCAGCAGCAATGTGGTGCAAGGTTGGGAGCAGTAACACAACTGTGGTGCAAGGTTGGGAGCAGCAACACAACTGTGGTGCAAAGCGGCAGCAGCAACACAACTGTGGAGCAAGGTTGGGAGCAGTAACACAACTGTGGTGCAAGGTTGGGAGCAGCAACACAACTGTGGTGCAAGGCGGCAGCAGCAACGCAACTGTGGTGCAAGGCGGCAGCAGCAACGCAACTGTGGTGCAAGGCGGCAGCAGCAACGCAACTGTGGTGCAAGGCGGCAGCAGCAACGCAACTGTGGTGCAAGGCGGCAGCAGCAACGCAACTGTGGTGCAAGGCGGCAGCAGCAACGCAACTGTGGTGCAAGGCGGCAGCAGCAACACAACTGTGGTGCAAGGCAGCAGCAGCAACACGACTGTGGTGCAAGGCAGCAGCAGCAACACGACTGTGGTGCAAGGCAGCAGCAGCAACACGACTGTGGTGCAAGGCTAGGAGCAGCAACACAACTGTGGTGCAAGGCTAGGAGCAGCAACACAACTGTGGTGCAAGGCTAGGAGCAGCAACACAACTGTGGTGCAAGGCTAGGAGCAGCAACACAACTGTGGTGCAAGGCGGCAGCAGCAACACAACTGTGGTGCAAGGCGGCAGCAGCAACACGACTGTGGTGCAAGGCAGCAGCAGCAACACGACTGTGGTTCAAGGCTAGGAGCAGCAACACGACTGTGGTGCAAGGCTAGGAGCAGCAACACGACTGTGGTGCAAGGCTAGGAGCAGCAACACGACTGTGGTGCAAGGCTAGGAGCAGCAACACAACTGTGGTGCAAGGCTAGGAGCAGCAACACAACTGTGGTGCAAGCAGCAACGCAACTGTGGTGCAAGGCAGCAGCAACGCAACTGTGGTGCAAGGCTAGGCAGCAGCAACGCAACTGTGGTGCAAGGCTAGGCAGCAGCAACGCAACTGTGGTGCAAGGCTAGGCAGCAGCAACGCGACTGTGGTGCAAGGCTAGCAGAGCAGCAACACGACTGTGGTGCAAGGCTGCAAGGCAGCAGCAACAGCAAGCTGTGGTGCAAGGCGGCAGCAGCAACGCAGCTGTGGTGCAAGGCGGCAGCAGCAACGCAGCTGTGGTGCAAGGCTAGGAGCAGCAACGCAGCTGTGGTGCAAGGCTAGGAGCAGCAACGCAGCTGTGGTGCAAGGCTAGGAGCAGCAACGCAGCTGTGGTGCAAGGCTAGGAGCAGCAACGCAACTGTGGTGCAAGGCTAGGAGCAGCAACGCAACTGTGGTGCAAGGCTAGGAGCAGCAACGCAACTGTGGTGCAAGGCAGCAGCAGCAACGCAACTGTGGTGCAAGGCAGCAGCAGCAACGCGACTGTGGTGCAAGGCAGCAGCAGCAACACGACTGTGGTGCAAGGCAGCAGCAGCAACACGACTGTGGTGCAAGGCAGCAGCAGCAACACGACTGTGGTGCAAGGCTAGGAGCAGCAACATAACTGTGGTGCAATGCTAGGATCAGTAACACAACTGTGGTCAAGGCAGCAGCATCATTGAGGTACAAAATAGCAACATCAATGTCAATGTATCCTACTTGATGTTGTTGTTTTATTTTCATTAGAAAACATTTTTCACTTGAACACAAATATGTCTCATGACACCTAAATAAATATTTTATAATGTGTTCAAGATATACGGCGTATGTAAACACGCAATATGTTAGTTACAGTGATGAAGGTCACGCAATATTCTGGCCATCAGCTCCAAGAGAGATTACTGTAGCGAGTCAAATTCGTCAATTTGCGTTAACATGAGTGGAGGCGAGGACCCAAAACCTTCAATAATGAACTCCCTTTAACTGGCAATGATGAGAGGGGGATTTGAACTGTCAGATGCGTTCATTAGTGAATCTAGGAAGGCCAATATTTCATGTGTTTACCTATTTGTAGTTTCATTAGGTGGGCTATACTCGTTTTGCTTCGATTTCATGTATATTATTATAACGATTTACATAGCTGATATTGCATGCATTTAGCTAACGCTTCTAGACCTGCCAGTTCTTTGTTTGAAGGATATTTACTTGTATACAATGTGATCACTTTCGGTAAGTACCTGTGGAATCCAGTTAGTGTAGTTTTCCTCGTTTCAAGATGAATGACATGGTTTGAAACCATGTAAATAGTGACAGTAATCAAAGATATGCGGCAGTTACTGTACCTCCGGAGATGATGGTATATTCCCATCGGACGAGGAAGCGATGCTGAACGATCAAGTCTATACCTGTAACAGTCATGCACCAGAATTTCCCTGCAATATCAGTACTGATTATGTCTACTCATTGTTTTTCCGGGTTAAGCAAATACACTTGCAAATTATATCACATCTTCATCGGCTAGCATTACTGTGACAGCCTGAATAAATCAACTTCCTTCGTAACACTAGATTACTTACAAGATTTTTGCTCAACGAGGTGATGTTATTATACAGCAAACATTGGCCTGTAGAAGAATATTTAGGTATAACGATAGTACCATTAAAAGCAAACAAATTTACATGCTAATCGTGATATCAACTCTATCTCTATTTATTCATTAATTTAAACAGAGGCTGTTCTATAATCCTGACTGAAAAGTTAGTCTCCCCCCCCCTTTTTTTAAGTCCAGGAAATTCATGTTCATGAAAATGGTAAGAATCATCGGGAGTTCTTCACATATTTATTAACAAATTTAGCTGATAAATGAATTATTGACGCGGAACTTCAGCCACAGATTTAGAAAGAAAAGCAATAGTGATATCTTGATGAGACTCCTTCACTGTATAAAATTCTTTGCGACTCATAACCTGGCTTTGTGAAGGCACAGGGAGTCACGTCAGCTGGGCGATGACTCCAGTGTGGGAAATTTCCTTGGCTTACTGAAACTACTGGTCATCTTTGATCCTGTCATGAAAGAACTTCTCCTGGATCCACGTTTTATCTTTCACTGGGAGTCCAGAAAGAATTCATCCACATGATGGCATCCACTGTTCTCAAGAGTTTACTGAGAAACATTCGTAAAGCTAAGTAATATTATGGTCTCTTGTTTGACTCAACTCATGATCAGGCAATTTTGGGAGGAAAACAGTGAGTTAGAGTCCTTCCTTGGTTTTATCCAGATAAGCCAGAAAGATGTTGAGAGCTTGGTTGAAGATATCTTAAAACAGCTAGAGAAGGACTAAATGAAGCTACAAGATTGTCGATCACAATGCTATGACAACACTACTGTGATGGCTGTTTTTCCTCAAAGAATAAGTGCGAAAAACAACCTGGCAGTTTTTGTGAACTGACACAATCACTCACTCAAATTTGTGGGTGTACATGCAGCTATGCAGGATACAATGATAGTCACATTTTTTTGAGCCATCGAAGCTTTCTACGTTGGGAAAACTAAAAATCATAAAAGCCGTTCCTTTGGTTAAGTAGGAGTCCGTGACCAGGTGGAGTGCATGGGCAGAAGCAGTGAAGCCCGTCAATAAGTACCTTGAGATACTTCAAGTTCTCCAGAACATGACAGACAATGAATAAGAGACCATTTAAACAAGAAGTGATGCAAGGCAGCTGTCTAAGCGCATGTTGAGCTACGATTTCTGACTGCTAGGATTTTGGAACAAGTACTCCTTCACACTGACCGTACAGAGAAGAGACTGCCCTGGATTTGAAAGTCCTCCGAGATCATTTTGATGATGAAACAGAAGTGTTGGTCAGTGAGTTACTCGAATAATGACTCGGTCTCTGTCAAGAATAAAAACTTGAAGTTGAAAAATGTCAGAGATGAAAGAAACGAATGGCTGATGAGAGCTCGAGAGATGCTGGGAGAAAGTGGAAAGAGTCATGAAGGGAACACTAGACCATCTTCACAGAGAAATAGGTAAAAGGGTCGCTCGTTTGCACGACACTGAGGCCAAGTGTTGGTTCATTCTTGATGTCAAGGGACTGTGTTACGGCGCCGACAGTAACGACCCAAATAAGAATTGCGAAAATTGGGGCGAATTGTACACCTCTAATGGTGATAGACAGCAGCTATATGAAGAAATTTTGGATTGCAGAATGTTGCTGTCAAGTCGGGCCAACATGAAAATATTATGACAACGAAGAGTTTTTTTAATTTATTGTTCAATATGGAGATGAGAGCGTCTTCCCCAATCTTCGCATTGCTATTCAGATAATGCTGACAATTGCAGTTTCCATCGCCAGCTGTAAGAGATCATTCAGCAAGTTAAAACTAATACTTTCGTATTTGAGTCTCCATGGATCAAGGCAGACTGTGATCTTGCTCTGCTGAGTGTGGAGACAGAACAAACTGATGAAGCTGAATTTGAGTACATCATAGACCAATTTGCATCAGTGAAAGCAAGGAAGGTGCAGTTGTAATTTTCATGTAGTGACATAATTTATTAAAAGATTAACGAGTTTTACTTGTTTTTTGGGGCTGATTTTATGGTAAATTTATCTAAATCGTGGGTGTCTGATGTTTGGACCCGGGAGGGGTGGCGTAATTTCTGTGCTTGCCATAGGTGCTATTTTCCGTAGAAATGCTCCTGCTTGGAATAATACTGTTCATTGTGTACGTAATGTAAACTTATCAGAGGTGTCCCTATTCGAAAATTTGTAACTAATCAGAAGGATTTCAACAGTAGTAGTCCATGAATAACTTCAAATGGATCTGAACAAACAGCAGGATTGTTCTGACAAGTTGCTACAGGAATTTAACCCCAGCATGCGAAGTTTTGAAAATCAGAGAGAAGCAAAGACGTTTGGAAACAGTGTAGAGGCTAGGGAGACAAAGGTTGTGAACCTCCCTGACAGAAGGATCTCGGGGAAGCATAGTTCTGAGCATGTCGCCTGAGGCACACATCAACCGCATAACTGCTGCAGCAAGCGCAAGACTAACAAATTTAAGGGTAGTTTTCAAGAACATCAACAAGGAGCCACTCACGGTTTTACATACGGCAAATTTCAGGCAGATCTTGAAGTATGCAGCACCAGTCTGGAACCAACGTCGGGTTAATAAGTATTTAAATAACCTGAAAAAGTGTAGAATGTTTGCAACCGATTCTAGTTCCAGAACTGAGCGGTGTGACCTGAAAATAGAAACTAAATGAGCTAAACAAGACGACATTTGAGAACACAAGGACCAGAGTTGACATGACATACTGTGAAGGTTCGAAAAACCTATTAGACCCTCAGAGTATTTGATAAGGCAGATTCCTCCTTATGGAAAAATCAGTGATAATTTTATTAATATGTAAATCTTGTACTGAATTTAAAACACTTAAACATGACAATAATCGTACCTGAAGCAAAGAATTAAAAATGAAATATACAAATATTTAGTGACTCGAAGCTAATATGTACACACAATATAAATAATATAGATATGTCGTGCAGATGTTCTGGGCACGTAGCTCTGAATTGTACTTTGCAACAATGAGCCGGTGTTGATGTCGAGGGGGATCACTGGTGGACGTGACTATTGTGACACTAAGAAAATTGAGTGAGACTCCAAAATGAGTAAAAATTCTAAAGATCCCAGACACTAGGATCCTCTGACAACCCGTCCGAAGCAGTAGAGTCGCCAGTCGGGAACCAAAATGAAATTTTGTTATGTAGATGACTGCGTGATAGCTACGAGTGGAGGGGGTCCAGTTTAGGTACAGATGCCAGTTTGTCTCTGATCTAAGCCTAGATCTTTGCTGCTCTTCTTATCTCGCCTGTGTCGGATGACCCGAGCCGACAATCAAGGCTATAAAAATACAGAAAATTACAGATCATTCGAGAAATCATTAACATGCTAAGTGTGGACAAATATGATTACGTTACTCGACGTAAATCCAAACTAGGTCAGATTGAATTACCAGAATATAAACCGAAACAGAGTGAAGCTCTTGTGGAGTGGATTGGATGCTTAGACTTGATGGGAGCCGAAAGTCAAGTGACTGTCAACTGGTCAGAGGAACACACATCCACCAGGTGAAAAAGGAACGGGGGGGGGGGGGTTATGGGTAACGATGCACCTACCTTACAGAACAAGCATACCGCCCAACAACCTGCTACCATCACTCATACTTCCACTGCAATCTAATGATTTTTCCCTCACATATACAAAATAATCAGAGGAATTAACACGATGGACAGTGAGAGGAATGTGTCTAGTATACGAGGTCACACCAGGAAGTTAAAAACATAGATGGGTCACAGGAATATTAAGAAATAAATCTTTATCCTTAAGAGTAGTTTACCTGGAGTTTACCTGGAGAGAGATTCGGGGGTCAACGCCCCCGCGGCCCGGTCTGAAACCAAGCCTCATGGTGGATCAGGATCTGATCAACCAGGCTGTTACTGCTGGCTGCACGCAAGGTGATGTACGAACCACAGCTCGGTTGGTCAGGTACTGACTTTAGATACCTGTCCAGTGGCTTCTTGAAGACAGCCAGGGGCCTACTGGTAATCCCCCTTATGTATGCTGGGAGGCAACTGAACAGTCTTGGGCCCCGGACTCTTACTGTGTTGTCTCTGTGTATTCGTGGCACCCCTGCTTTTCATCGGGGGAATGTTGCATCTCCTGCCGAGTCTTTTGCTATCATATGGAGTGATCGTGTGCAGGTTTGGTACCAATCCCTCCAGGACCTTCCAAGTGTATATTATCATGTATCTCTCTCGCCTGCGTTCGAGGAAATACAGATCAAGGACCTTCAACCGTTCCCAGTAGGTTAAGTGCCTTATCGTACTTATGTGTGCCGTGAAAGATATTTGTACACTCTCCAGGTCTGCAATGTCACCAGCCTTGAAGGGGGCCGTTAGTGTTCAGCAGTATTCCAGCCTAGAGAGCACAAGCAATTTGAAGAGAATCATTATGGGCTTGGCGTCCCTAGTTATGAAGGTTCTCATTATCCATCCTATCATTTTCCTAGCGGATGAGGTACATATATTGCTGTGGTCTTTGAAGGCGAGATCCTCTGACATTATCACTCCCAGGTCCTATTGTATGGGTATAATTTGCGGTATACCCTAACACATTTTTAATTTCCCCATATCTGAGTAGTTGAAATTTCTCTTTGTTGAACTTCATATTGTTTTGAGTGGCTCATTCGAAGATTTGGTTGATGTCCGCTTGGAGTCTCGCAGTGTCTTCGATGGAAGTCACTGCCATGGTGATCCGGGTGTCATCCGCAAAGGAAGACACGGAGCTATGGCTTACATCTCTGTCTATGTCAGAAATGAGGATGAGGAATAGAATGGGAGTGAGTACTGTGCCTTGTGGAACAGAGCTTTTTACCATGGCTGCCTGGAACTTTACTCTGTTTACTATTACTCTTTGTGTTCTATTTGTCAGAAAGTTGTAGATCCATCTACCAACTTTTCCCGTTATTCCTTTATCCCGCATTTTGTGTGCTATTACACCATGGTCACACTTGTCGAAAGCTTTTGCAAAGCCTGTGTATACTACATCTGTATTTTGTTTATCCTCTACAGCATCCAGGATCTTGTCATAGTGGTCCAGAAGCTGGGACAGGCAGGAACGACCTGCTCTAAACCCGTGCTGCCCTGGGTTGTGTAACTGATGGGTATCTAGGTGGTTGTCTATCTTGCTTCTTAGAACCCTCTCAAAGAATTTTATATGGAATGTTAGTGCTATCGGTCTGTAGTTCTTTGCAGCTGCTTTACTGCCACCTTTGTGGAGTGGGGCTATGTCTGTTGTTTTTAGTGTGTGTGGGATGACCCCTGTGTCCATGCTCCCTCTCCATAAAATGCTGAAGGCACACGATAGGGACTTCTTGCAGTTCTTGATGAACACGGAGTTCCACGAGTCTGGGCCTGGGGTAGAGTGCATGGGCATGTCATTAATTGCCTCTTCAAAATCTTGTGGAGTTATAATAATATCCGAGAGTTTTGGGATGGCCAAATTTTGGGTTTCGTTCATGAAGAATTCATTTGGATTGTCGACCCTTAGAGTGGGCAGTGGATCACTGAACACTGAGTTATATTGGGACTTTAGTATCTCACTCATTTCTTGGCTATCGTCTGTGTTTGTCCATCCCGCCTAAACAGGGGCCCAATACTGGATGTTGTTTTTCCCTTAGATTTGGCATAAGCTTAAGTTCGATATTTGCAATTTCATTGACTAGTGCTTCCCTTCGTATTTCAGATATATTGACCCCACTCAGCAGCTCTGTGATTCTTCGCCTTCGTCTGTATAGGGAACGTCTCTCTAGTTTGCATCTTCTCTTTCTTTTTCTTAATGGAATGTCTTGAGCAGATCTCAAGAACCACAGAATTCATTTTTTCAAGGCAGATGTTCGGGTCCGTGTTGTATAGGATATCTTGCCAGCTTGTTTCATTTAGGACATGGTTTACTTGATCCCATTGTATGTTTTTGTTATTGAAATTGAATTTCGTGAAGAGACCGTCATGACTGCTCACATTTTGCTGGTCTGGAGCCCTGTGCATACATGTCTGTACTTCTATAATGGTGTGATCTGAGTGAATTGTCTTTGATAGTTATATTACGTATCAGACCATCATTGATAGTGAAGATGAGGTCCAGCGTATTTTCTAGTCTTATAGGCACTACTATTTGCTGGGTTAAGGTGAATTTGTTGCAGAGATTTAATAGTTCGTGTGTGTGAAATTTCATCTGAGCTGCCTCCCGGGGTGATCTCTGCTAAAACATTGTTTACTATATGACTCACGAAATCGTAATGACACGATTGCAAACAAACCATGCCACGGGTGGGGTTTGAACCCGCGGTCAGAGAGTCTCAAAACTCCAGACCGTCGCGTTAGCTAACGCGACGGTCTGGAGTTTTGAGACTCTGACCGCGGGTTCAAACTCCACCCGTAGTATGGATTGTTTACTATACTTCTCCATTTTAGGTGTGTCAAGTTGAAATCTCCTAGTAGTAAGATGTTGGGAGTTGGGAGATTTTCCAGACAGTGGTCAATTTTCTCAAGCTGCTCCTGGAATTGCTGGGAAGTTGCATCTGGAGGCTTGTATACTAACACAAGGATTTGGTTTTCGATCTTTACCGCCAAAACTTCAACTACATCATTTGAGGTGTTTAGTAGATCTGTGCAAATGAGCGACTCTGACATACAGGCCAACCCTCCCTTGTTGCCTGTTTAGTTTGTCGCATCGGAATAGGTTATAACCTGGGATCCATATTTCGTTGTCATAATGATCCTTTATGTGGGTCTCCGTGAATGCTGCAAACATTGCATTTGACTCCGTGAGCAGTCCCTTGATGTAAGGAATTTTGTTTTTTGACGGCTTTAGACCTCGTATGTTTGCAAAGACAAATGTCGCATTGGTGGAATTTAAGGAAGTCAGGAAGTGAAACGACCTAGACAGCGAAGTGGTAGAAACGAAATTCATAAATAGCTTTATTGAAGAGGCATGATAGGTCTCAAGCAGCCAGGAGCGAAACTTGTGGCCACCAGAAAGGCGAGACCAGGAGCCAAGACCCGATATCTGCAGTCACATTAACTGAGCCTGCGCACGTGCGATCTCTCTCTCTCTCTCTCTCTCTCTCTCTTTCTCTCTTCTCTCTCTCTCTCTCTCCTCACACACACACTATCATCCTCCTTAATTTAATGACAAAAATACTTTTTCTTCTTAAACTAAACGACTAAACTGGGATAAAAGAATTAAATATAATCTCACTACCATTTTTTATGAAGCTGAGCTTTTGATGCAAAAAGGATGAACTTTAATCTTAATTTATAAACCGGTTTTGTATTAGTTCGTTTACACTAGAATATATTTTATATATATTACAAAAGTGTAAGTTCACACTGCATTAGTATTAAACTTTACAATGTCTGAAGCCTCACACTGAGTCAAAGACCCGTCGCAGCCCAATATTTTGGCATATTAACTATTATTTTTTTTAAAACTATTAATATGACTATTTAACTTACAAAACCTAAAGTCAAGAGATTCTTTTGAGGATAAAACTTCAGAAGTAAAAGTTTAGATCTGACCACAAGATGTTGTTTCTAGTTATTGCACAGAATACAACAAAAGTTGCACCTACTCAGCCTTAACCCATAAAACGTCTCGTCAATTACATTAAATCAGCCATTAAAAACTGATGCTGTTCCCAGTTACTTTAATCAGTTTCAGAGAAAAGAAATTGTGGCAATCAATGGTCATCCTTCAGGGACATTAAATAAAATGTTAGAATCTAACTCCTAATTTTCCTGTTTTGACATTTTAGTTTTTAAATGGCAGGTTGGTAACTATGTAGGAATGACTACAGACAACTTTCCAATCAATATATTTCAATCAAATTATCTGAAAGTTCCTTTGTTAAAACTGTCTTTTCTTCTAGTCTTGACACGTCCGTCATGTTGAATATTATCGTATACACAAACATCAAAACATTTAAATTTTAGTCCTTTTCATGGGAGTTCATGCTAATATTTACCAGTACACTCTTAATTGTTCTTAACTTTAAATCACATAATTTAACTCAACCTCTGCATTCTCCTCTACTTTTCTCCCTACCTGTTTTTTGCTATTTTCTTCACCTCACCTTATCTTCAGAGAGTTTTCCTAACCTTATTGCTTGACCTGTGTTTTGGGTTTCTTCCCTTTCCTGTCTCAGTCATGGCTTCTTAATGATCCGCTACTTACCAATATGTCATCTATAATTCGCTCTCTAAATT
Organism: Cherax quadricarinatus; assembly: GCF_038502225.1. NCBI lineage: Eukaryota > Metazoa > Arthropoda > Malacostraca > Decapoda > Parastacidae > Cherax > Cherax quadricarinatus. The sequence goes on along the minus strand of NC_091323.1, from coordinate 510,072 downwards.
GAATACTGACATAACGCTCTTTAGCAAGGCTACACTTGTAACACACTAATACTTGTCCAATATTCATCATGGTAACACTCCTAGCGTAAGAATTATACCCATAATGCACAGCATATCACAACGATTTAGACGAGTAGTCATTGTTACATGCTTATGCTATTCAGCATCTATACACTTTGTCATTATACTGACATTTGTTAGCATACCTTCGCTACCCAACATATCCTGTCGAATATAAAAACACTGATCAACTATAACTGAACAGCATACCTATAATTCAAACAATGTACTTTTCCATCTCACCATCTTTGACGTAGGGATTGCTCCCGTACCGACAATCAGATCGCCTGCTAAAACACCGTTCTTTACTCTCTGGAACTGTCAGCCCAGCACACACACACACACACACACACACACACACACACACACACACACACACACACACACACACACACAAAACTCCAGTCATACATTTTCAATGTTATCTCCCTCGGTATTAGTATGATGACACCAGCATACTCATAATACAACAGTATTAGCAGCAGCACTCTTCTCCCTCTCACACCAGAACTTCATTTACCAAGTTGATCCCCGGCATTAACGACAAGGATTTTTTTTTTAAATGTAAAGATAGCATTTCGTTATCAAACGTACCTACCTGGAGGCTGTTCCTGAGAGTCAACACCCCAGGGGCCCTGTCCTCGACAAGGCCGCCCTGTGAATCAGGACCTCATCAGCCAGACTGTTATTGCTGGCAGAATGCAATCTAACGTACGAACCACAGCCCTGCTGATCGGACACTAACTTTAGGTAGTTGGATTATCTGGAGACAGATGGGTTGCGGTCTGTTATCCCTGGTACTGTAACATGGTTACAGTACCAGGACGACTCAGTGATAATATACCCAAGGCGTTTAATCATACACAATCTCTTGGATCAGTTCAGTACAGTAGACCGGATGGGTGGCGCCCTTTCCAGAATGTTCTTCTGTATATATCCAAGGACAGTGAAAAGTTCATCCTTAAAATATACAGAAAAACAGTTTTACAAGGACGAACTGATATTCTTTTTTTGCACAAGAAGATAAAACAAAAAGGGAACATCAAAATGGTATAAAATACCGACAGGTTGGTAGGTAAGACACAAAGGCAACAGTTAGGCAACTTTATTCCGAAACGTTTCGCCTACACAGTAGGCTTCTTCAGTCGAATACAGAAAGTAAGCAGGAACAGTAGAGATGTGAAGACGATGTAATCAGTCCATCACCCTTGAAGTCGTAGATTTGAGGTTGTCAGTCCCTCAGCCTGGAGAGTTCAGTTCCATAGTCAGGAACTATCTGAAGATCAAGCGACAGTGCGGAGACTTAAATACTCTAGGTATCGATTTAAGGGCTTTAAACATTTCTAGTTCAACTTATTACAACAGGAATGTACCTACATACATTTTAATAACCACAGAACACAACCTTCTGTGTACTACACTGCAAGAGAACACCGCCAAGAAATGTATAATTCTCTCTACCAACATTGTAACCAACTGCACATCACGTGTATTGAATGCAAGAACATACATCCACGTAACAGGACAGGATACTTCCAGTTAAGACCCATAAGTGAAAGGGAGATTCGGATAGTGGAAGAGAAGTGAGGGAGTCCTTGGTTGAGAAACTGAGAGAAAGAGCCGGGGCTTAGACTCAGCCACATGGAGTTGGTTGGCCAGAGTAGAAAGAAGAAAAGCGGCTTGTTGTGCTGACTGTGAGCCTGCTGCTGCAAACCTTGTTCTGGATTCAAGTTGCAATGGACTAGCAAAAGGCAGCGCCTCTACCTCATTCTTGAAGTTACTGCTTGCTGTTTCTCGAATGCTTACTGTAAATAGAGAGGAATACGGAACTGATGGCTAGAAAAAAGCGTCATTCAAGGTCCACCCCTGCAGAGGGGAGAGCAGAAAGATTAGAGGTCAGGTACAGACAGGAGGAGGCGAAGGAATAGGGATATAAAGAGAATAAAAACGGTTTTGAGGGTTATGCAGCCGTGTTACGATTTCGTCAAGGTATGTTGTCCATGAGTCATGGTGGGTTTCCAGTCGGTCTATTTGTCTCAGTAAGCTCTTTCCAGACGTTTAGCGCTGGGGTGCCCTTCCTGGTGTGGAGAGACTCGCTAGTAGCAAAGTCACTCCACATCACGCCCAGTACCAAGCGCTGCGCACGGTTCTGGATTCGCTGTAGTTTCAGGACATTAGTCTCAGCAGCTAGTGAAAAAGCAAGAGGTGTGTATGTGACGAGCGATCGTAAAAGTGTATTGTAAAGGTGTAATTTAGTCTGTGGCTGTGACCCTTTGGGTCGGTGTAACCGCCCAAGTGCTTTACTGACTATTGCTCTCTGGGCATTTGTGTGTGTGTGTGTGTGTGTGTGTGTGTGTGTGTGTGTGTGTGTGTGTGCGCGCGCACGTGTGTGTGTGTGTGCATGTGCGCGTGCGCGTACTCACCTAGTTGTGGTTGCAGGGGTAGAGTCATAGCTCCTGGCCCCGCCTCTTCACTGGCCGCTACTGGGACACTCTCCCTGCACCATGAGCTTTATCATACCTCTGCTTAAAACTATGAATGGATCCTTCCTCCACTACATCGCATCCCAAACTATTCCACTTCCTGACTACTGTGACTAAATAAATACTTCCTAACATCCCTGTGATTCATCTGTGTCTTCAATTTCCAACTGTCCCCCCTTTGTTGCTGTGTTCCATCACTGGAACATCCTGTCTGTCCACCTTGTCATTTCCTCTCAGTATTTTATATGTCGTTATCATGTCCCCCTTATCTTTCCTGTCCTCCAGTGTCGTCAGGTCGATTTCTCTTAACCTCTCCACGTAGGACATACCCCTTAGCTCTGGGACTATTCTTGTTACATAAGGACATAAGAAAGGAGGAACGCTGCAGGAGGCCTGCTGGCCCATACTAGGCAGGTCCTTTACAATTCATCCCACTAACAAACATTTGCCCAACCCAGTTTTCAATGCCACCCAAGAAATAAGCTCTGATGTGAAAGTCCCGCTCAAATCCAACCCCTCCCACTCATGTACTTATCCAACCTAGATTTGAAACTACCCAAAGTCCCAGCCTCAATAACCCAACTAGGTAGATTGTTCCACTCATCAACTACCCTATTTCCAAACCAATACTTTCCTATGTCCTTTCTAAATCTAAACTTATCTAATTTAAATCCATTACTGAGGGTTCTCTCTTGGAGAGACATCCTCAAGACCTTATTAATATCCCCTTTATTAATACCTTTCTTCCACTTATACACTTCGATCAGGTCTCCCATCATTCTTCGTCTAACAAGTGAATGTAACTTTCGAGTCTTCAATCTTTCTTCATAAGGAAGATTTCTAATGCTATGTATTAATTTAGTCATCCTACGCTGAATGTTTTCTAACGAATTTATGTCCATTTTGTAATACGGAGACCAGAACTGAGCTGCATAATCTAGGTGAGGCCTTACTAATGATGTATAAAGCTGCAGTATGACCTCTGGACTTCTGTTGCTTACACTTCTTGATATAAATCCCAGTAATCTATTTGCCTTATTACGTACGCTTAGGCATTGCTGTCTTGGTTTAAGGTTGCTGCTCACCATAACCCCCAAGTCCTTTTCGCAATCTGTATGGCTAAGTTCTACATCATTTAACTTATAAGTACTAGGGTTAAGGGCACTCCCAAGCTTCAGAACCTTGCATTTATCTACATTGAACTGCATCTGCCACTTTTCTGACCAAGAATAGAGTTTGTTTAAATCCTCCTGAAGTTCCATAACATCTACGTTTGAATCAATTATCCTACCTATCTTTGTGTCATCGGCGAATTTGCTCATATCACTAGTAATTCCCTCATCAAGATCATTGATATATATTATAAACAACAACGGGCCCAAGACTGATCCCTGTGGAACGTAACATGTTACAGATCCCCACTCGGATTTAACCCCATTTATGGACACTCTCTGCTTCCTGTCAGTGAGCCATGACTCGATCCACGAGAGCACTTTTCCCCCAATGCCATGAGCTGCCACTTTCTTTAACAGTCTATGGTGTGGAAGTCTATCAAAAGCCTTACTAAAATCTAAGTAAATAATATCAAATTCTTTATTGTGGTCAACAGCCTCAAAAGCTTTACTGAAGAAAGTTAATAAATTAGTTAGACAAGACCGGCCTCTTGTGAATCCATGCTGAGTATCATTAATCAAGCTATGCTTATCGAGATGGCTTCTTATAATCTCAGCTATAATTGACTCTAGTAATTTGCCTACAATTGAGGTCAGGCTTATTGGGCGGTAATTTGACGGTAACGACTTGTCCCCTGTTTTAAAAATAGGAATTACATTAGCCATCTTCCACATATCAGACACTACACCTGTTTGAAGAGATAAATTAAAAATATTAGTTAATGGTTCACAGAGTTCCATTTTGCATTCCTTAAGAACCCTTGAAAAAACCTCATCAGGACCCGGCGACTTATTTTGCTTCAGTCTGTCTATCTGCTTCACAACCATCTCACTAGTGACTGTGATGTTACATAATTTATCTTCTTCTAGCCCACTGTAAAACTTAATTACTGGAATATTGTTAGTGTCTTCCTGTGTAAAAACTGAGAGAAAATAATTATTTAAAATCAAGCACATTTCATTCTCTTTGTCAGTAAGATGCCCATAGTTATTTTTAAGGGGACCTATATTATCTCTAACTTTTGTTCTATAGACCTGGAAAAAACTTTTTGGGTTAGTTTTAGAATCCCTAGCAATTTTAATTTCATAGTCCCTTTTAGCTTTTCTTATCCCCTTTTTAATGTCCCTCTTAATGTCAATATACTGATTCATAAGATGACCCTCACCTCTTTTGATACGCCTATAAATTCCTTTCTTATGCCCTAGTAGATATTTGAGCCTATTATTCGTCCATTTTAGGTCATTTCTATTTGATCTAATTTCTTTGTATGGGATAAACGCTCTTTGAGCAGCATGTATAGTGTTCAGAAAACTGTCATATTGATAGCTCTCTTCGTTACCCCAGTCAACAGATAAGTGTTCTCTAAGCCCATCGTAATCTGCTAAGCGAAAATCTGGGACTGTTACTGAGTTATCGGTACTATCGTACTTCCATTCAATGCTAAATGTAATTGATTTGTGGTCGCTAGCACCCAGTTCCTCTGAAATTTCTAAATTATTAACAAGGGATTCATTATTTGCCATAACTAAGTCAAGCAGGTTATTTCCCCTTGTAGGTTCTGTCACAAACTGCTTCAAAAAACAATCCTGAAATACTTCTAAGAAGTAGTATGATTCTAAATTCCCAGTCAAGAAATTCCAATCAACATGACTAAAGTTAGTCTCCTAGAATTACTATATTATCGTGCCTTGTGGCCTTAACAATTTCCTCCCATAGTAGTTTCCCTTTGTCCCTATCTAAGTTTGGGGGACGGTATATCACCCCTAAAATCAGTTTTTCATGCCCCTCTGAAAATTCTATCCAAACAGACTCTGTATGTGTTACTTTGCACTTTCTCTGGTTTCTTTACGTGCTTGGCTAGATGTTGGTTCCAAATTGGTGCCGCATACTCCAATATGGGCCTAACGTACACAGAGTACAGGGTCCTGAACGATTCCTTAAGATGTCTGAATGCTGTTCTTAGGTTTGCTAGGCGCCCATATGCTGCAGCAGTTATTTGCTTGATGAGCGCCTTAGATCTTTTTTCCTTGAGTGAGGTTTGCAGTCTCTGCCCCCCCCCTAGACTGTACTCCGTCTGCGGTCTTCTTTGCCCTTCCCCAATCTTCATGACTTTGCGCTTGGTGGGGTTGAACTCCAGGAGCCAATTGCTGGATCAGGCTTGCAGCCTGTGGGGGGGAGGGTGTGGGTGTGTGTGGGTGTGTAGTCTGAGACTGGAGTCGAGGTTAACACCAAGGACAGTAGTTTTTTTTTATTCGCAGAATGAGTGTTTTTGTGGTGGTTGTTCTGAGTTCGACAGGTAATGGGAGATCTTCCTTTTGATAAGTATTAGGCTATTTTTTATTTATTGGCGTTAGTCTTAATACGCCACAGAATTTCCCAGGCGCTAATTCTGTCGACCTCGCGTTATGTTCTGAATGATGAGTATCTTCTGGTTTCGTGTGCGGTGAATTGTGTAATGTTATCTACACATGTTATTGTAAGCTTGTTTGTGTATTCAGGGTTTGGTATGTCGTTTGTGTATAGAGTAGGAGAGAGCACAGAGCCTTGTGGTACTCCGCATGGAGGGAGGAGGAGTCGAAAAGATAGTTTTTTTAATTTAATTCTTATCAAACGGTCATCAGGAAGTTGCAGAGTAACTCTTTTAACGTTCGGAGGAAACTCAAAAAGGTTACATAGCTTGCACTTAAGCCCCTCATGCCATACCGTGTTGAAACGTTTCTCCACGTCTTTAGCAACCAAGACTGTCAAACATCCCGGAGCCTTATTGATGTGAATGTTGTTCAGAGTGATGTTGAAGGCTGCTTGTGTTAAGTGGTGTCGGCGGAAGCCAGACTGTCAGCCAGGAGGTGGTTTTTCACAAGGTGAGTCCTTAGTCTCGTGTATATTAGTCTGTCAAATGTCTTACCGAGGTCAGTCGGATCTTTGTGAGGTTTGGGGATAAGAGAGGCAGTTGAACATCTGAATAAGGGAGGGAAGTAGCCAGAAGCAAGGCAGGCAAGCAAGCATTGTAGGGAAGGTGACGGAGAATATGGTGTTAAAGGCCAGAAGCACCAGGTGCATTTGGGGAGAAGACGTGAAATTAAGGATATTACAAATGGTTGACAGAAAGGTATGTTGAGAAGATGAATGGAGGTGAGAGAGGCGATATGCTTGACAGGGACATGAGTGTTGTGTCTGTGTGAAGTAACCCAGTGTTTAGTATTTTCTGTGTTGGAGAGCGGCTGGGTCTGGAGGGTGTGGCTGGAAAATGTTTTCCCAAATGTCTTTGAAAGCGTGTGCAGCCTGTGCTGGGTCTGTAATGTTTATGCTGTGTTATATTTCGGAAGTGTTGTTTTTGGGACGCCAGTAACCTTTCGAAAAAAAATTCCAAATTTTTCTGGGGCCCCATATGTAGTGTGCCTCAACAGTGTGTATGAGCGATTGCCAGTGTCTGGCATGGTCCTCATCCACGCTGCGGTTAATGTTATTTCTGAAGAAGGTGAGATCTTACATGACGTGTGTGTGTTTGTGTAAGTTGGAGGCAAAGCGGTGACGGTAGCAGAGGAGACGCTTCGTCCTTTCAGACGGGCGAAAGGAATATCTGACAGGGTATTGCTTTTTAGGGACTGCGTTTTCAGCAGCCTATGTGACAGATTGTTGTATGTGTACTGTCTGCGTATGTCTGAAATGTGTGTCTTTCCATAGTTGTGCAAAAGGTTGTTTAGGTGTAGTTTAAATGTCCCAGTTTGCAGGTGAGTATGAAGGAAATGGTCTGGTGGGGATAAGGATGGGATATGATGAGACGTGATGGGTATGTGGTCAGAGCCAGAGAGGACGCCTGGTGTTATGTGGTGATAAAGGAAGAGGCTGGCTCTGTTTGTGACGATGTCAGGTTTAGCCTGGCCTATGGAGCTAAAGAAGGTACTGAAGTGTGGGTCAAGGTGTATTAGGTGCTTTTGTGTGATTAGCTGGTGTAACTGTCAGCCGTGTATGTTAGTGTAGGTGTCATGGAAGGCTGTGTAATGCATATAGATCAGGAAGAAGATAAACAGGTATGCTGGTGTGATTTATGAGAAGAGTTAGATTAGAAATGCTTGTTGGAATCTGGCCGGGCATAGGTAGTGTAAATAATGATAGTGTAAATAATAATAGGCCATGCTGTGAGGATAGGTGAAAGAAATGTTTAGAAATTCATGTTGAATAGTGCTGTTCAGTTCACGTAGCAGCAGCAGCGTTCACGTTCATCAAACAACTAAGAAAAGGCCGACGGCACAAGAGCCTATATTTACCGCCGGTAGTGAAAAGAAACATGCAGGTGAGACAAATAAGTATACAACAAGGGGGACCATCTAGGCAACGCTGACAAGAGCCAGAGGTAAACAGTGGAAATTTTGTTGTTAATCAGTTTTATTCAGAGAAGCTAATCTCTTCTGATTCCGTTCTTAGGAAACCCATGTTATTGTTATAACAGTTACAGAAGAGCAAGAAATTATAGAATCGCTGCCACACTGGCACATATGATCAATACTCTTAACCTTTCCAACCAGAAGACACAGCAGACAGGAAATACTTCGACACACCTCCCTTGTACACGGGGACCGTCCCGACTATATAACCGTGTTTTTCACCTGCACAACAGAGGTGACCAAGATCCCAGGACAGATAAGATTCCTTGTTAAAATGCCCCAAAGTAATACGTTTGTGTCCTTTTTTTTCTACTACTTTCCATTATATTAACACATGAAAGATAGTATATTGTTCTAAGTATTATAAAAGTTTACAGCAAACTAACATGCTAGTTAACACTGTCCAACAAACTAACGCTGACCAGAAAACTAACAAAACTACCATGGAAACTGACAGTGTCCAACATATTTCACTATGCAGCACAGTAAGAGTAACACTGACCAGTATGCTAAAATTGACTACAGTATTAACATTCTCCAGCATACTAACACAATTTAACGTTCTACCGGTATCTAGTATATTCACATTTTAGGGCTGCCTACTGACAGTACTAGACACAGCACCAAAATAACAGAAATATAATCCAATAGTTATATTGACCAGCTTACTAAAATTTTTCTTCATACTTACACCGTCCTCCATACTAATACTGTGCAGCATATTACCACATTCCAACGTATAACAAAACTCATATTAACATTATATGGCACACTAACATTCTCATCCATACTTATACTTTTTTGCATTACCAACACTGACAGTGTCCAGCATACTGATAGTGGTGTCCAGCATACTGATAGTGGTGTCCAGCATTCTGATAGTGGTGTCCAGCATTCTGATAGTGGTGTCCAGCATTCTGATAGTGGTGTCCAGCATTCTGATAGTGGTGTCCAGCATTCTGATAGTGGTGTCCAGCATTCTGATAGTGGTGTCCAGCATTCTGATAGTGGTGTCCAGCATACTGATAGTGGTGTCCAGCATTCTGATAGTGGTGTCCAGCATTCTGATAGTGGTGTCCAGCATTCTGATAGTGGTGTATTCTGATAGTGGTGTCCAGCATTCTGATAGTGGTGTCCAGCATTCTGATAGTGGTGTCCAGCATTCTGATAGTGGTGTCCAGCATTCTGATAGTGGTGTCCAGCATACTGATAGTGGTGTCCAGCATACTGATAGTGGTGTCCAGCATACTGATAGTGGTGTCCAGCATACTGATAGTGGTGTCCAGCATACTGATAGTGGTGTCCAGCATACTGATAGTGGTGTCCAGCATACTAATAGTGGTGTCCAGTATACTAATAGTGGTGTCCAGCATACTAACAGTGTCCACCATACTGATAATGGTGTGCAGCATACTAACAGTGTGCAGCATACTAACAGGGTCCAGCATACTAACAGGGTCCAGCATACTAACAGGGTCCAGCATACTAACAGGGTCCAGCATACTAACAGGGTCCAGCATACTAACAGGGTCCAGCATACTAACAGGGTCCAGCATACTAACAGGGTCCAGCATACTAACAGGGTCCAGCATACTAACAGGGTCCAGCATACTAACAGGGTCCAGCATACTAACAGGGTCCAGCATACTAACAGGGTCCAGCATACTAACAGGGTCCAGCATACTAACAGGGTCCAGCATACTAACAGGGTCCAGCATACTAACAGGGTCCAGCATACTAACAGGGTCCAGCATACTAACAGGGTCCAGCATACTAACAGGGTCCAGCATACTAACAGCGTCCAGCATACTAACAGTGTGCAGCATACTAACAGGGTCCAGCATACTAACAGGGTCCAGCATACTAACAGGGTCCAGCATACTAACAGCGTCCAGCATACTAACAGTGTGCAGCATACCAACATCTTGTGAAGTAAGAGCGTCCTTTATACTAAGACAATGCAACATACTAACACTGTGAAAAATACTGTTTCTACGCAATATATTAATACTATTCAGCATATGTAAACTATCAATAAAGTGAAACTGTCTATCATTGTAACATTTTTCAGCATGCTAATACTCCCCAGTATATTAATATTACGCTGCGTACTAACACTGTTGGACTTACTAACACTGTTGGACTTACTAACACTGTTGGACTTACTAACACTGTTGGACTTACTAACACTGTTGGACTTACTAACACTGGACTTACTAACACTCTCCTCCATTCGTAGCTATAACAAAACAAAGACAACTCTGTGTTTGGAAGATTTCTTCCATAACCCGCACTGAGGGAAAGGAAACTTGTGACAACGTTACTGTTTGTCCCGGAATCTTCCTCAATTTACCACTGAGAAAGAAAGGCAAAGAAAACCTAAGGAGATTCTCCGCCGTTGTTGATTATGATGTAGCTTTTTGTACGTTGGGAGCAACGCTGCAAAGGGTTGCAAAAGCTAGTGACGGGTAGTTTAGTAGATTACTTTCATTACAGGACACATGCAAATGTTTCTAGAATCTTGCCTTAGATCCATACACTACCTATCAAAATTGGGAGTGAGTCGGATTAGAATTTGTCAAGTTATTAGCAATATAAAGAACCGAAGGTAAAAAGTCGAGCAATGTCTGCCAAGCACTCAAGAGCTTCCCTACGAGGATAACTAATAACCAAACTAACTCACAAACATGATTTAGAGTAATTAGACAAAAATGCATTTCAACTTTTTAGTCAGCATTCTAACACACTTCAGCATACTAACACACTTCAGCATACTAACACACTTCAGCATACTAACACAGACAAGCATACTAATACACAGCAACACAAACACAGAAACACAGTAACTGAAGCTGTTAACGATACAATCACTAACATTATTCTGACAGTGTAACACTGGCTATAAAAATCAACATTGCTAAATAAACTAACAACTACACTGTAGATAAATGTTACAGAGAACCAACAAGTTGATGATGGAGACACTTGACTCACGAAATCGTAATGACACGATTGCAAACAAACCATAGCTGGACCATAGCTGGTCCAGTGGCTAACGCGACGGTCTGGAGTTTTGACTCTCTGATTGCGGGTTTTATTCCCGCCCGCGGTATGGTTTATGGAGACCCTTCTGCAACACTTGACCACCATCACTATGACCAGTACACCATCACTCTGACCAGTACACCATCACTCTGACCAGTACACCATCACTCTGACCAGTACACCATCACTCTGACCAGTACACCATCACTCTGACCAGTACACCATCACTCTGACCAGTACACCAACACTCTGACCAGTACACCATCACTCTGACTAGTACACCATCAATCTCGCCAGTACACACTCTCACCAGTACACCACTCTCACCAGTACATCATCACTCACCAGTACACTACTCTCACCAGTACACCATCATTCTCGCCAGTACACCAACACTCTCGCCAGTACACCATCACTCTCACTAGTACACCATCACTCACCAGCATATCAACACTCTCACCAGTGCATCAAAACTCTCACCAGTACACCAACACACTCAGCAGTACAAAAACACTCACAAGTACACCAACACACTCACCAGTACACCAACACACTCACCAGTATACCAACACTCACGCCAATATAGCAATACACTCACCAGTATACCAACACACTCACCAGTATACCAACACACTCACCAGCATACCAACACACTCACCAGTATACCAACACTCTCACAGGTATACCAACACTCTCTCCGGTATACCAACACTCTCTCCGGTATACCAACACTCTCTCCGGTATACCAACACTCTCTACGGTATACCAACACTCTCTCCGGTATACCAACACACTCACCAGTATACCAATACACTCACCAGTACACCAATACTCACCAGCATACCAACACACTCAACAGTATACCAACACACTCACCAGTATACCAACACGCCATTATACCAACACTCACCAGTATACCAACACAGTATACCAATATACTTACACAACAGTATACCAACACACTCGCCAGAATAACAACACTCTCACCAGTATACCAACGCTTCCCAGTATACCAACAGTCTCACCAGTATACCAATACAGTATACCATCACTCTCACCAGTATACCAACAATTTCACCAGTATACCAACACTCCCCAGTATACCAACACTCCCCAGTAAACCAAGACTCACACCAGCATACCAACACAGTATACCAGTATACCAACACATTCACCAGTATTCCAACACACTCACCAGTACACCAACACACTCGCCAGTATACCAACGCACTCGCCAGTATGCCAACACACACACCAGTAAACCAACACACTCACCAGTATACCAACACACTCACCAGTATACCAACACACTCACCAGTATACCAACACACTCACCAGTATACCAACACACTCACCAGTATACCAACACACTCACCAGTATACCAACACACTCACCAGTATACCAACACACTCACCAGTATACCAACACACTCACCAGTATACCAACACACTCACCAGTATAACAACACACTCACCAGTATAACAACACACTCGCAAGTATAACAACACTCACCAGTATAACAACACTCACCAGTATAACAACAATCACCAGTATAAAAGCACACCAGTATACCAACACACTCACCAGTATACCAACATACTCGCCAGTATAACAACACTCTCACCAGTATACCAACACACAAGTATACCAACACTCTCACCAGTATACCAACACTCACCAGTATACCAACACTCACAAGTATACCAACACACTCACAAGTATACCAACACACTCACCAGTATACCAACACTCTCACCAGTACACCAAGACACTCACCACTATACCAACACTCTCACCAGTATACCAACAAACTCGCCAGTATACCAACACACTCACCAGTATACCAACACACTCACCAGTATATCAACACACCAGTATACCAACACACTCACCAGTATACCAACACACTCACCAGTATAACAACACTCATCAGTATACCAACACACTCACCAGTATACCAACACCCTCACCAGTATACCAACACACTCACCACTATACCAACACACTCACAAGTATACCAACACTCTCACCGGTATATCAACACTCTCACCGGAATACCAACACACTCACCAGTATACCAATACACTCACAAGTATACCAATACCCACCAGCATACCAACACACTCACCAGTATACCAACACACTCACCAGTATACCAACACACTCACCAGTATACCAACACACTCACCAGTATTCCAACACTCACCAGTATACCAACACGGTATACCGGTGTGTTGGTATACTGGTATACCGTGTTGGTATACTGGTGAGTGTGTTGGTATACTGGTGAATGTGTTCGTATACTGGTGAGTGTGTTTGTATACTGGTGAGTGTGTTGGTATACTGGTGAGTGTGTTGGTATGCTGGTGGGTATTGGTATACTTGTGAGTGTATTGGTATACTGGTGAGTGTGTTGGTATGCTGGTGGGTATTGGTATACTTGTGAGTGTTGATATACCGGTGAGAGTGTTGGCATACTTGTGAGTGTTGGTATACTGGTGAGTGTGTTGGTATACTGGTGAGTGTGTTGGTATACTGGTGAGTTTGTTGGTATACTGGTGAGAGTGTCGGTATACTTGTGAGTGTGTTGGTATAGTGGTGAGGGTGTTGGTATACTGATGAGTGTTGTTATACTGGTGTGTTGATATACTGGTGAGTGTGTTGGTATACTGGTGAGTGTGTTGGTATACTGGCGAGTTTGTTGGTATACTGGTGAGAGTGTCGGTATACTTGTGAGTGTGTTGGTATACTGGTGAGAGTGTTTGTATACTGGTGAGAGTGTTGTTATACTGGCGAGTATGTTGGTATACTGGTGAGTGTGTTGGTATACTGGTGATTGTTGGTATACTGGTGATTGTTGTTATACTGGTGAGTGTTATTATACTTGCGAGTGTGTTGGTATACTGGTGAGTGTGTTGTTATACTGGTGAGTGTGTTGGTATACTGGTGAGTGTGTTGGTATACTGGTGAGTGTTGGTACACTGGTGAGTGTGTTGGTATACTGGTGAGTGTGTTGGTATACTGGTTGGAGTGTTGTTATACTGGCGAGTGTGTTGGTATACTGGTGAGTGTGTTCGTATACTGGTGAGAGTGTTCGTATACTGGTGAGTGTTTGTATACTGGTGAGTGTGTTGGTATACTGGTGAGTGTGTTTGCATACTGATGAGTGTGTTGGTATACTGGTGAGTGTGTTTGCATACTGGTGAGTGTGTTGGTGTACTGGTGTGTTGGTATACTGTGTTAGTAACTGGTGAGAGTCTTGGTATTCTGGCCAGTGTTGGTATACTGGGGAGTGTTGGTATACTGGTGAGAGTGTTGGTATACTGGTGAGTGTGTTGGTATACTGTTGGTATACTGGTATACCGTGTTGGTATACTGGTGAGTGTGTTGGTATACTGGCGAGTTTGTTGGTATACTGTTGAGTGTTGGTATACTGGTATACTAACAAACTCGCCAGTATACCAACACTCTCACAAGTATACCAACACGGTATACCAGTATACCAACACAGTATACCAACACACTCACCAGTATACCAACACTGGCCAGAATACCAAGACTCTCACCAGTATACTAACACAGTATACCAACACACCAGTACACCAACACACTCACCAGTATGCAAACACACTCACCAGTATGCAAACACACTCACCAGTATACCAACACACTCATCAGTATGCCAACACACCAGTATACCAACACACTCACCACTATGCCAACACACCAGTATACCAACACACTCACCACTATGCCAACACGCCAGTATACCAACACACTCACCAGTATACAAACACACTCACCAGTATACGAACACACTCACCAGTATACCAACACTCTCACCAGTATACCAACATCGTCTTCAAGTCTCTTCTGGTTCTATCAAATTTTCTGTACTCGACTGAAGAAGCCTACTGTGTAGGCGAAACGTTTCGAAATAAAGATACCTAACTGTTGCATATGTGTCTTACCTAACAACCTGTCGGTATTTTATACCATTTTAATGTTCAGTATACCAACACATTCACCAGAGTACCAACACACTCGCCAGTATACCAACACACTCGCCAGTATACCACCACACTCGCCAGTATACCAACACTCTCGCCAGTATACCAACACTCTCGCCAGTATACCAACACACTCACCAGTATACCAACACACTCACCATTATAACAACACTCACCAGTATAACAACGCTCACCAGTATACCAACACACTCACCAGTATACCAACACACTCACCAGTATACCAACACAATCACCAGTATACCAACACACACCCGAATACCAACACACTCACTAGTACGCCAACACACTCACCAGTATACCAACACACTTACCAGTGTACCAACACACTCACCAGTATACCAACACTCTCACCGGTATACCAACACACCAGTATACCAACACACTCACCAGGATACAAATACACTCACCACAATACGAACACACTCACCAGTATACCAACACTCTCACCAGTATACCAACATCGTCTTCAAGTCTCTTCTGCTTCTATCAAATTTTCTGTACTCGACTGAAGAAGCCTAATGTGTAGGCGAAACGTTTCGAAATAAAGATACCTAACTGTTGCATATGTCTTACCTAACAACCTGTCGGTATTTTATACCATTTTAATGTTCAGTATACCAACACATTCACCAGAGTACCAACACACTCGCCAGTATACCAACACACTCGCCAGTATACCACCACACTCGCCAGTATACCAACACTCTCGCCAGTATACCAACACTCTCGCCAGTATACCAACACACTCACCAGTATACCAACACACTCACCATTATAACAACACTCACCAGTATAACAACGCTCACCAGTATACCAACAGACTCACCAGTATACCAACACACTCACCAGTATACCAACACACTCACCAGTATACCAACACACACCCGAATACCAACACACTCACTAGTACGCCAACACACTCACCAGTATACCAACACACTTACCAGTATACCAACACACTCACCAGTATACCAACACTCTCACCAGTATACCAACAAACTCACCAGTATACAAACACATTCACCAGTATAACAACACATTCACCAGTATAACAACACATTCACCAGTATACCAACACACTCACCAGTATACCAACACATTCACCAGTATACCAACATACTCGGCAGTATAACAACATTCTCTCAAGTATACCAACACACTCGCAAGTATACCAACACACTCACAAATATACCAACACACTCAGCAGTATACCAACATACTCGCCAGTATAACAACACTCTCACCTGCATACCAACACACTCGCCAGTATAACAACACTCGCCAGTTTACCAACACACTCACCAGTTTACCAACACACTCACCAGTATACCAACACACTCACCAGTATAAGAACACTCACCAGTATAAGAACACTCACCAGTATACCAACACACTCACCAGTATACCAACACACTCACCAGTATACCAACACACTCGCCAGTATAAGAACACTCACCAGTATACCAACACACTCACCAGTATACCAACATACTCGTCAGTATAACAACACTCTCACCAGTATACCAACCCACTCGCCAGTTTAAGAACACTCACCAGTATACCATCACACTCGCCACTATACCAACACACTCGCCAGTATACCAACACACTCACCAGTATACCAACACACTCGCCAGTATAACAACACTCTCACCAGTATACCAACACACTCACCAGTATACCAACACTCTCACCAGTATACCAACACACTCACCAGTATACCAACACACTCACCAGTATACCAACACAATCGCCAGTATAACATTCGCCAGTATACCAACACACTCGCCAGTATACCAACACACTCACCAGTATACCAACACACTCACCAGTATACCAACACTCACCCGTATACCAACACACTCACCAGTACGCCAACACACTCACCAGCATACCAACACACTCACCAGTATACCAACACACTCCCCAGTATACCAACACTCTCACCAGCATACGAACAAACTCACCAGTATAACAACACTCACCAGTATACCAACACACTCACCAGTATACCATCACACTCACCACTATTCCAACACACTCCCCAGTATACCAACACACTCACCAGTATACCAACACTCACCAGTATACCAACACACTCACAAGTATACCAACACACTCGCCAGTATAACTACAGTCACAAGTATACCAACACACTCGCCAGTATAACTACACTCACCAGTACACCAACACACTCGTCAGTAGACCAACACACTCGCCAGTATACCAACACACTCACCAGTATACCAACACACTCACCAGTATAACAACACATTCACCAGTATACCAACACACTCACCAGTATATCAACACACTCGCCAGTATACCAACACACTCACCAGTATACCAACACACTCACCAGTATACCAACACACTCACCAGTATACCAACACACTCACCAGTATACCAACACACTCACCAGTATACCAACACACTCACCAGTATACCAACACACTCACCAGTATACCAACACTCTCACCAGTATACCAACACTCACCAGTATACCAACACACTCGCCAGTATACCAACACACTCACCAGTATACCAACACACTCACCAGTATACCAACACACTCACCAGTATACCAACACTCACCAGTATACCAACACACTCACCAGTATACCAACACACTCACCAGTATACCAACACACTCACCAGTATACCAACACACTCACCAGTATAACAATACTCACCAGTATAATAACACATTCGCCAGTATACCAACACACTCATCAGTATACCAACAAACTCGCCAGTATACCAACACACTCACCAGTATACCAACACACTCACCAGTATACCAACACACTCGCCAGTATACCAACACACTCACCAGTATACCAACACACTCGCCAGTATACCAACACACTCACCAGTATACCAACACACTCACCAGTATACCAACACACTCACCAGTATAACAACACTCACCAGTATAACAATCGCCAGTATACCAACACACTCGCCAGTATACCAACACACTCGCCAGTATACCAACACACTCACCAGTATACCAACACACTCATCAGTATACCAACACTCGCCAGTATACCAACTCTTCAGTATACCAACACTCACCAGTATACCAACGCACTCACCAGTATACCATCACACTCACTAGTATACCAACACACTCACTAGTATACCAACACACTCACCAGTATAGCAACACACTCACCAGTATAGCAACACACTCACCAGTATAGAAACACTCACCAGTATACCAACACACTCGCCAGTATACCAACACACTCACCAGTATACCAACACACTCGCCAGTTTACCAACACACTCGCCAGTATACCAACACACTCGCCAGTATACCAACACACTCGCCAGTATACCAACACTCACCAGTATACCATCACACTCGCCAATATACCAACACACTCACCAGTATACCGACACACTCGCCAGTATACCAACACACTCGCCAGTATACCAACACACTCGCCAGTATACCAACACACTCGCCAGTATACCAACACACTCGCCAGTATACCAACACACTCGCCAGTATACCAACACACTCACCAGTATACCAACACACTCGCCAGTATACCAACTCACTCACCAGTATACCAACGCACTCACCAGTATACCAACACACTCACCAGTATACCAACACACTCACCAGTATACCAACACACTCACCAGTATACCATCACACTCACCAGTATACCAACACACTCACCAGTATACCAACACACTCACCAGTATACCAACACACTCACCAGTACACCAACACACTCACCAGTATACCAACACATTCACTAGTATACCAACATACTCGGCAGTATAACAACATTCTCTCCAGTATACCAACACACTCGCAAGTATACCAACACTCACCAGTATACCAACACTCACCAGTATACCAACACACTCACCAGTATACCAACAAACTCGCCAGTATACCAACACACTCGCCAGTATACCAACACACTCACCACTATACCAACACACTCACCAGTACACCAACACACTCACCAGTATATCAACACATTCACCAGTATACCAACATACTCGGCAGTATAACAACATTCTCTCCAGTGTACCAACACACTCGCAAGTATACCAACACTCACCAGTATACCAACACACTCACCAGTATACCAACACACTCACCAGTATACCAACACACCAGTATACCAACACTCACCAGTATACCATCACCCTCACCAGTATACCAACACCCTCACCAGTATACCAACACACTCACCAGTATACCAACACTCACAAGTATACCAACACACTCGCCAGTATACCAACACACTCGCCAGTATACCAACACACTCGCCAGTATACCAACACACTCGCCAGTATACCAACACACTCACCAGTATACCAACACACCAGTATACCAACACACCAGTATACCAACACACTCACCAGTATACCAACACACTCACCAGTATACCAACACACTCACCAGTATACCAACACACTCACCAGTATACCAACACACTCACCAGTATACCAACACACTCACCAGTATACCAACACACTCACCAGTATACCAACACTCACAAGTATAACAACACTCACCAGTATAACAATACTCACCAGTATACCAACACATTCGCCAGTATACCAACACACTCGTCAGTATACCAACAAACTCGCCAGTATACCAACACACTCACCAGTATACCAACACACCAGTATACCAACACACTCACCAGTATACCAACACACTCACCAGTATACCAACACTCACCAGTATAACAACACTCGCCAGTATACCAACACACTCACCAGTATACCACCACACTCGCCAGTATACCAACACACTCACCAGTATACCAACACACTCACCAGTATACCAACACACTCACCAGTATACCAACACACTCACCAGTATAACAACACTCACCAGTATAACAATCGCCAGTATACCAACACACTCACCAGTATACCAACACACTCACCAGTATACCAACACACTCACCAGTATACCAACACAATCACCAGTATACCAACACACTCGCCAGTATACCAACACACTCGCCAGTATACCAACACACTCGCCAGTATACCATCACACTCGCCAATTTACCAACACACTCGCCAGTATACCAACTCACTCTCCAGTATACCAACACTCACCAGTATACCAACGCACTCACCAGTATACCAACACACTCACCAGTATACCAACACACTCACCAGTATACCATCACACTCGCCAGTATACCAACACACTCACCAGTATACCATCACACTCACCAGTATACAAACACACTCACCAGTATACAAACACACTCACCAGTATACCAACACTCTCACCAGTATAACAACACACTCACCAGTATACCAACACACTCACCAGTATACCAACACACTCACCAGTATACCAACACACTCACCAGTACACCAACACACTCACCAGTATACCAACACATTCACTAGTATACCAACATACTCGGCAGTATACCAACATACTCGGCAGTATACCAACACTCACCAGAATACCAACACACTCGCCAGTATACCAACACACTCGCCAGTATACCAACACACTCACCAGTATACCAACACACTCACCAGTATACCAACACTCACCAGTATAACAACACTCGCCAGTATACCAACACACTCGCCAGTATACCAACACTCACCAGTATACCAACACACTCACCAGTATACCAACACACTCACCAGTATACCAACACACTCACCATTATACCAACACACTCACCAGTATACCAACACACTCACCATTATAACAACACTCACCAGTATAACAACACTCACCATTATACCAACACCCTCGCCAGTATACCAACACCCTCGCCAGTATACCAACACACTCACCAGTATACCAACACCCTCGCCAGTATACCAACACACTCACCAGTATACCAACACCCTCGCCAGTATACCAACACCCTCGCCAGTATACCAACACCCTCGCCAGTATACCAACACCCTCGCCAGTATACCAACACACTCACCAGTATACCAACACCCTCGCCAGTATACCAACACCCTCGCCAGTATACCAACACCCTCGCCAGTATACCAACACCCTCGCCAGTATACCAACACACTCACCAGTATACCAACACCCTCGCCAGTATACCAACACACTCACCAGTATACCAACACACTCGCCAGTATACCAACACTCACCAGTATACCAACACACTCACCAGTATACCAACACACTCACCAGTATACCAACACACTCACCATTATACCAACACACTCACCATTATACCAACACACTCAGCAGTATACCAACACACTCACCAGTATACCAACACACTCACCAGTTTAACACCAATATTTCAACCATAATCAAACGAACACTCAATTTTAATAATAAGCAGTTAATGAACTTTATTCTCATACTATACAGCATATTAACACTGTCCATTATATTAACAATGATCATTCTAGCATTAACAATGCTAACACATTAGAGGCTATCAGCCTAACTGTCAGGCATGCTAATAATGTTCAAAATTGTACAATAGATCAACTTTGTTGCGCATTCAAGCATTGTTCAGAAAAATACAATAATTCTGTAAACCAGCATGGTTTATGCTAAGTAAAGGGATGTGTAATTTATGTGACATTTTATTGTGGCAAGGTTTAGTTCTCTGGGAGCTTTGTCAGGCCGTTATGAAGAATACATGCAGACAGAGATGTGTATTAAAGATGTGCCACAGTATCGGTTGCGGTGGGTATTGGTCAGTTTCTCGGTATGGGTTAAAACAGCCGATATTTTAAAATGTTAACTTTGTTTGTGTACTTAAAAGTATCAGCGTTAACACGCACCAAAATTGTGAGTTACACACACACACACACACACACACACACACACACACACACACACACACACACATTCACACACATTCACACACATTTACACACATTCACACACATTCACACACATTCACACATTCACAGTGGCGGCCAGTGAAGAGACGAGGCCAGGAGCTGTGACTCAACCCCTGCAACCAAAACTAGGTGAGAATAGGCGAGTACACACAATCACCCACAGGAGAGGACACACACACACACACACACACACACACACACACACACACACACACACACACACATTCTCTCCGACGAAGTGTCTATCAACAAGGGCCTTTGATAACTGGTAACTAACACACTTTACAATAACTAGTGTATATAAAAATAATGGAACCCCAGAGGGGAGGACGGAGTCCCAGGGGAAGAGAGGAAGAGTGGGCTGGAAAGGAAAAATGAACGGAAGAGCTTAGAAGAATGGAACAAGAGTGGGAAAGGAAACTGGACGAGCTTATCACTAAAATGGAGGAGACGATGAATAGAGAGAGCAAAAACTAGGAGCTGTGAGCTGAAGCCAAGATACTGAGCCTAGATGACGAACTGAAAATGCCAAAGAAGAGAAGGGAGCATGGCATTTGGAGCAGTCACCAATATACAAAGAGGTAACTGAAGGAAAGGAAGAAGTTAAGTCCTCGGTAGAGGCCCCATCAGGCCACCAGGTAATACCGAGGAACAAAAGTGGGTTTCTGTTGGTCGGAGGGAACAGCAGTAAGCGAGGAGGGGGTAGGTAGAGAAGGTGACAGACAACAAGCCAAGTAATATGTAATGACATTATCATCTCAAATTAATTTTAAGTTATTTAATATTTAACCTTCCTGTGTTATTTAATACCCACTGTGCAGTAAGCATTCCCTTGTGTATTAACCATATTCATTATAATTTAAAAAAATATAGGGACAGTATTGCTATAGGCCAAATATTGGGAATCTGTATTGGCAAAAATTTTGGAACTATCTGGTCCCCTGTGTGTGTGTGTGTGTGTGTGTGTGTGTGTGTGTGTGTGTGCGTGCGTGTATTATATATATATATATATATATATATATATATATATATATATATATATATATATATATATATATATATATATATATATAGCGGATGGGTCTATGAAAGATGAGGTGAATCATAGAATTGATGAGGGAAAAAGAGTGAGTGGTGCACTTAGGAGTCTGTGGAGACAAAGAACTTTGTCCTTAGAGGCAAAGAGGGGAATGTATGAGAGTATAGTTTTACCAACGCTCTTATATGGGTGTGAAGCGTGGGTGATGAATGTTGCAGCGAGGAGAAGGCTGGAGGCAGTGGAGATGTCATGTCTGAGGGCAATGTGTGGTGTGAATATAATGCAGAGAATTCGTAGTTTGGAAGTTAGGAGGAGGTGCGGGATTACCAAAACTGTTGTCCAGAGGGCTGAGGAAGGGTTGTTGAGGTGGTTCGGTCATGTAGAGAGAATGGAGCGAAACAGAATGACTTCAAGAGTGTATCAGTCTGTAGTGGAAGGAAGGCGGGGTAGGGGTCGGCCTAGGAAGGGTTGGAGGGAGGGGGTAAAGGAGGTTTTGTGTGCGAGGGGCTTGGACTTCCAGCAGGCATGCGTGAGCGTGTTTGATAGGAGTGAATGGAGACAAATGGTTTTTAATACTTGACGTGCTGTTGGAGTGTGAGCAAAGTAACATTTATGAAGGGATTCAGGGAAACCGGCAGGCCGGACTTGAGTCCTGGAGATGGGAAGTACAGTGCCTGCACTCTGAAGGAGGGGTGTTAATGTTGCAGTTTAAAAACTGTAGTGTAAAGCACTCTTCTGGCAAGACAGTGATGGAGTGAATGATGGTGAAAGTTTTTCTTTTTCGGGCCACCCTGCCTTGGTGGGAATCGGCCAGTGTGATAATAAAAAAAAAATATATATATTAATGTTGCTTTACCTGCTTTTCTGTCTTCGTGTTTGGCTTCCAGTGCATTAGTCAAGAAGATTGTTCCCGAACGCTTGAGAGACGTGGTAGGAGCTCAAGATCCCAGGTTTACTGAAGCAGCGATTCGGTGGGACACCCTTGCAGATTCCTCCAGCAGACCAGCTTCTCCCAAAGAGCAAAAACAGTCCCACTGGGACAAACCGATCATGAAAAAAAAATCGCCAACACAATGCTCTTCAACGCCTTAGGAAAGGACAAAGCTCGTCTCCTGGCAGTGAAGGCACCACACTCAGGAGATTTCCTGTTAGCTGTTCCCAATTCCTCCCTGGGCACCCGTCTCGACCCACAGGCCATTCGGATTGGTGTTGCTCTTCCCCTAGCCGCCCCCATCCTCACCGAACATAGGTGTATTTGCGGCAGGGCGACAGCTGATCAATTCGGACTTCATGGTCTCGTGTGTCACACAGCCGAAGGGAAGTATGCCAGACATGAGGAGGTCAATGACATCATAAAGAGAAGCCTCGCCACAGCCCGTTGCCCAGCTCAACGGGAACCCAAAGTCCAGAGGTCTGACGGAAGTCAAAAGTGTCCTGATGGAACCACTATGCTACCCTGGAAGGATGGAAAGCAGATTGCCTGGGACTACACCTGTGCCTCTACATTGGTAGACACCTACTTGCCATACTCCGTAGTGAAAGGGGGTGGAGCTGCCAGCCACAGGGAGACCCAGAAGATTCGCAAGTATGAAGACCTTTCCCCTTTCTATAACTTCATCCCATTAGGATCGGAGACCCTTGGAGCATGGGGCAAGTGTGCTCTAAAGTTCCTCAAAGAGCTGGGTGAAAAGCTCATTATAGAAACCAAGGACCACAGAGCGACCAGCTTCCTCTTTCAAAGACTCAGTGTTGCGATCCAGAGAGGAAATGCCTGCAGCATTCTGGGCATGCGGCTCACCGCCGGGGAGCTGGACGAAGTATTCGAGATGTAGCTCTGAGTTACCTATGTTGTGTTACTTTCTATTGTATCTTCGTGTGGTGCCTTCACACACACACATACACACACACACTGGGGGCCAGATAGTACCAATGTGAGATGTTCATGTAGGTTTGCCAGGACGGACCCTATCCTGGGTCTCCTCCATGTGGTGACCCGGCAGTAGCTCCCGAAGGAGTGTGTATACATGATGTGTCGTTTACAGCCTTATGACGGGAGTAACCCTCTGACAAGGGCATTGTGACTCAACTTCATTTGAGCCATTCCTGACACTCGGGCCGCAGCCTGAAAGCCAAAATGACTCATGAAATCCTCTGATAACGAGAACACCTGACGTTTGAAAGCAGTCTAGAGAGGACGAATGTGTACCTGGGTAACAGGTACAAGTAGGTTCGCCCGAACGGATCCTGGCCCGGGTCTCCTCCATGTGGTGACTCGGCAGTGGCGCCCCAAAAGTGGAGCATCATCATGTTGTTATGAAGGCGGCGGGTGGCGGGCCATGATCAGCAGCAACATTTTCAGGTTCTTGACTGCAAGATAAACAAGGTGTGCTGCCCTGTCCTACCGGACCGGTTCTTTTTTTCCTAAACAAGCACTTTCTATTGAAATCTCAGTTGTAGAACGTCATACGGTGTTCCACCTGCGTAATTCACTACACATGCATTTCCCGTCAACAAAAAATTCATGAGGACTATAATTTTAAATAGGCTAGAAATATAAAGAAATGTATACATTAATACTATAACATTGTATCAGTTGAGGATTGTACCGGGAAAAAATAATTTATTCAAGGGATGCAACTGAATTTATTATTACACACCTATTAGTTCATGAGGGGGGGGGGAGGGGTGTATATTGTAGCACAGTTGTTCACGTAACAAACATCATATTGCAGAAGAACGCTGTAAAGAGACAGTGATCATGTTAAAGTCCGAGTACCGAACATCTTTGAGGACGGAAAGTAGATCTTAGCTTGACCTGCTTATAGCTGACTAAAACACCTATCACAGAGTTCCCGGACGAACACAAACTGTCAGTCACACCGAGACAGTCTTTGTAAATACTTGTCGGTTAGAAGTTGTTCCTGTAAACTCCGGAGTTTACGGACAAACTTCCGGGACAGAAGACTTCTCCTCCAAGCCCGGAGATGCTATCCTAGTACCACCTCCAAGACAGAGATTGTTGACACATACCTGGAGTATACCTGGAGAGGGTTTCGGAGGTCAACGCCCCCGTGGCTCCGGTCTGAGACCAGGCATCGTGGTGGATCAGGGTCTGATCAACCAGGCTGTTAATGATGGCCGCACGTAAGCCGATGTACGAGCCACAGCCCGGTGGGAGGGAGTTAAACAGTCCTGGGCCCCTAACTCTTACTGTATTGTCTCTTTAGTGTACTCGTGGCGCCCCTGCTCTTCATTGGGGAAATATTGCATCTCCTACCGAACCTTTTGCTTTCGTAGGGAGTGATTTTCGTTTGGTACTAATCCCATTAGAATTTCCCAAGTTTATATTATCGTGCATCTTTCTCGCCTGCATGCTAGGGAATACAGATCTGAGGACTTACCGTTCCACGTAATTTAGGTGCTTTATCGTACTTATATATGCAGTTATTTGTACATTCTCTAGGTCAGCAATTTCACTTGCCTTGAAGGGGGCAGTTAGTGTACATCAGTATTCCAGCCTAGAGAGAACAAGCGATTTGAAGAGAATCATAATGGGCTTGGCCTTCCTAGTTTTGAAGGTTCTCATTATACATTCTGTCATTTTTCTAGCAGACGAGGTAGATACGTTGTTGTGGTCTTTGAGGGTGAGATCCTCTGACATTATCACTCCCAGATCCTTCACATAAGTTTTTCGCTCTATTGTGTGGTTAGAATTTGTTTTATGCCCTGATAAAGTTTCAATTTTCTCAGGTTTTCCATTTCTAAGAAATTGGAATTTCTCATCTTTGAACTTCATATTGTTTTCTGCGGCCCATTTAAAGATTTGGTTGATGTCGTCGATGGAGTCTTGCAGTGTCGTCGATGGAGTCTTGCAGTGTCGTCGATGGAGTCTTGCAGTGTCGTCGATGGAGTCTTGCAGTGTCGTCGATGGAGTCTTGCAGTGTCGTCGATGGAGTCTTGCAGAGTTGTCGATGGAGTCTTGCAGAGTTGTCGATGGAGTCTTGCAGTGTCGTCGATGGAGTCTTGCAGAGTCGTCGATGGAGTCTTGCAGTGTCGTCGATGGAGTCTTGCAGAGTCGTCGATGGAGTCTTGCAGAGTCCTCGTCTTGCAGTCCTCGATGGAGGTCACTGTCATGGCAATACGGGTTTTATATTTCATAATTAGATTGTAAAAGGATTTCAACTTGTATTATCATCATTATTATTAGTATTAGTATTTTATTAAATTGCAGTCTTCGTATTATAGCAGAAATGACGTCAAAATACCCATATATGAATAAATTCTTTAATATATAATTAAATTTCATTACGTAGAATAAATTCAACTTGGCCTGGTGGCTAAAGCTCTCGCTTCACACGGCGAGGTGAAGGTTCGATTCTCGGAGAGAGTAGAAACATTGGGCGTGTTTCCATACACCGGTTGTCTGTTCCTCATCAGTAATAATCGGTACCTGGGTGTTAGTCGACTGGTGTGGGTCGCATCCTGGGACCAAACTGACCTAATTTGCCCGAAATGCTCAGCATAAATGGCTTTCTATATGTCATTGATGTTAGCTATTGTCTGTATACTTTGTTTATATACTTGTAGAAATACGCATATTATATTATCAGTAGAATACACCAGGAAACAGTAAAAGTGAGCATAAAAAAATGTTTGAAAAGATGCCGAGATGTCAACTTATGTTTATGGAAAAGTGATATTCAAAACCCAAATCAACATTTATGTTTAGTAAGAAGAACTTGCCTGTCATGTCTTACAGGTCATCATGACTAAATTACTAAGGATTTAAAAAGGAAAGACAATGAAGATGTTCACCATAAAGAGATTGAGAAGATAATACAACTTTGATGTGAAGAATGGAGATTCGGATTTTTTTAGCACTCGGAACACAAATATAGTAATGTTCTAGCCCTAGCAAAGTAAAATGTTATTTTCAAAGGAACAGTCGAAACACCTTTATAATAAATGACATAAATAACTACACACAGGGTCGTATCGTCTATTATGACTAATTCTAAAATAGACCAGAATCATCGCTGTCGAAACAGCACGATTTTTTGACATAAAGGTCTTCCCGCCCACATTGATCAGTACCACTGGATGAATACTGTAGACTGATAGTGAGAAAAACACTATATTTGCAGCGAATTCTTTATTACGGCATTTTATCATGAATAGATTATCGAATCCATTTGTGTAATGATACAATGTTAGGTAAAAGGACACAAATGCGACATTTACTGTGGCGACGTATCGCTCTCCAGGAGCCAAGACAAACAACGGTAACATGTATATACAACGGTAACAGGTATATACAACATCGTGAGGTAAGAGAGTATAAGCACTGTATTAGGCCTATGGTCCATATTGCAGGTGGTGGTTGTGGTGGTATTTTGGTTGTGGTTGGTGGAAGAGGTAGAGCTTGTGGTGGTGACACCATCAGCAGGGGTAACTCTTGGTTACTCTGTGAGGGTGAGGTTCGTTTTTTTTTTTGGGGGGGGGGGATGAGGAGGACTCTTGAAATGGCGATTAAAAATTATTCAAGGTATTTACGTCCGAGGAAATTTGGTAAGCAAGTCACTGGGCGGACGTCACTGAATCTCATCAGATGTTTGGTGTGTTCGTGTGTTACACATGTTTCGTGCATTGATATATTCAGAGATGTTTCCTAGGCTTTGTGCTCCTTCTCCAACATAATCTTATCACAGCCTCTGCACTGACAAGTTCAAGGTTCTTCACTTTTGTCTTTGTCAGGTGTTTGATGGTTGCGCTGGAGAGACAAGTGCTGGCTTTTAAGTGTTTTTTTGCAACCTGGCTCCTAGGAAGGATTGTAACTTTATTTAAAAGGGGGTTAGTGGTGCAAAACTGATTATTTTAAGAGCTCGTATTTTACAGTCCTTGATGAAAAGGGAATGAAAATGTAACTCGGTGAAGGTTTGGTATGTGAATGTACACTCCTCGTCAAGAAACTCTGGTCTGCACATTAGGTATGCTCTTACGAAAAATCCGATTATGTATCGTTTGATCTTAGTATTGTGACCGTAATAAAAGTATGTGAGATCGTTTTTTGCTTATAGACTTCCTATAAACCTGATATTTTGGGATATTATCTGATTGTGAATGAGGGCATCCAGAAATAGTAATTTGTGACTGGACACTTATCGAAGGGGTTAGATAAATGGCTGGGGAGTCAGTAAATGTCTGGGTACCTTCAGAAAATACGCATGCCTGACTGTATTCTTACACCACATGATTTGGAAATACAAAATGCAGACATTGACTCTCAATTTCAGGTAGAACACATTGATATGACTATGGTTCTCGAAGCTAAAGTATAGTTCAAAAGTAAAAGCTTAAGTGACCATTGGATCAATGTAAATATTAATGATAAATACCCCAAGCTTCCTGCAGTGGATGAGCCATTTTTCACTTGCTTTGCCTAGTTCGTACATAGTAGAAAGTAGTCTTAGCAATGCATTTGTAATACTAGAAAAGCATGGTGACTTACGACTAAAACTTTCCAATCTTCAACCATATATCAGTGCCATTGTTGACTCCCATCAGATGCTTCCTTCCTATTAATTAATATCAACAATTTCAGTAAGAATAAAGGATATGTAAAATCTTATATTTTTCCTAATACAGACATTATCTGTTTGTTGTGAAGTCATTATTCTTATCTATTATTCGTAGTACTATTAAATTATTTTCATAAAATAAATGTTTGAGGGTCAATGAACAATCTGAAAATTCATGAAGGTGTCAAACAGCTGAAGAGTTTGGGGACCCCTGATGTAATGTAAACATTTACAAGTTTAAGAAAGTGCTTATGGGAGAACCTATTCCCATACCGTATGTTTGTAGTCTGGTACTGAAAGAAAAAACAGTTGACGTTAATACATAGTTCAATCAAGAAAAAAAAAATCCGGGAGGTAGATGAAGATGAAAGTTATGACTGACATTACATGCAAGGTCAATAGCTTTTTTTTTTTTTTTTTTTCAGAAAGAGGTCTCCTGAGTGTTTTAGATGAGCGAGACTGATAGTTCCCAGGAGGCGGGAAAGATGCTTGGCGAGAACTCCGGCTGGAGTTTATCTGGAGAGAGTTCCGGGGGTCAACGCCCCCGCGGCCCGGTCTGTGACCAGGCCTCCTTAGGTCAGTGTCCCAGGATGCGACCCACACCAGTCGACTAACACCCAGGTACCCATTTTACTGATGGGGAACATAGACAACAGGTGGAAAGAAACACGTCCAATGTTTCTACTCTGGCTGGAAATCGAACCCAGGCCCTCACCGTGTGAAGCGAGAGCGTTAACCACCAGGCCACCGGCTAGTTTGTGCGATGAAATATCTATACCTGATGTGATAGTCCATACATCTGTGGTGGGCTGGTTTGAGGTATGTATAAAGTGTAGGAGTTTTTCCCCCTCACTAGTGCTTCAGAGTATTTGCAAAGGAAGTCTTTGGTGTCTCAGATTATGTGCTGATAGTCTGGTATGTTGACTGGTCGTTCAAGAGGTCCATTTTAGTGTTGTAGTCACTGTGTTGAGTATGATGACTTCCACCTTTGATGGATGTGGTGACGATAATATACTGGGTTCATTGGCGAAGTCTTGAACAGTGATATACCATCTGAGAAAATTAGCAGAGGAAGATTCTCACAGGACTGCGGTATGCACTGTATATTACCTTTCTGGAAGTTACTGTCACTATAAAAGTAGCTTCTGGTGACTAAGTCCAGTTGGTGGTTAAGTTTGCTTTGGTCTGAGGTAAATTTAAGTCATAGACTCTGTGCTTAATTCTCTTAGTGGGTTAAGATGCATGACGATAGGTTGTTAATCTGAGTATCTAGTAGGCCATTTTTGGAGTTTACAGTTAAGTTCTATTTTTTGTTCAAAGTTGGCCATGGTGACTGCTTGGAATATGCTCAGCAGTTGGCAGGTCAATATCCACATTGGCCCCCTCATATATTTGGCGGTTTTAAAGATTACCTTTTCGATATTAGTTTCCTGGCGTACCACATAAGCCATCGACCGTCTCCGGTGTAAAGTCAGTTAGGACCCTTAATCTTCCCTTACCTCCCGAAGATTCTGACCTGATTACAATTATTTCAACTTTTTTCTCATTCGACAACAGCCTCTACAAACGAACATGTGGCATGATAATGGTCTCTCCTATCATCTCCGTCTTAACAAGTTTGAACACGGAGCACCTAGAAAGTGAACGCTTTGCCATCTCCACTAACGTCACATTATGTGGACGACGTTCTCACAGCTCCCTAACATGCTGATGTGCAGAATCTACATGAAAGGCTCAAAGCAGTTGAACCGCCCATCCAATCCACATTTTAAGAAGAGTCCAACAAGAGGTTGCCATATCTCGACTTCCTCGTCAACAAAGTAGATACCACCCTAAAATTCCAAGTTTATGGGAAGCCTACGAGCAAAAAGAATTTCACACTTCTATTCCACTCAAGATACTAATCGCAGACGATGCATTATCGGATTTTTCCTAAGAGCTTACTAAATGTAAAGCCCCAAGTTTCTTGGCGAGATGAGGAGTATTCGTATATTCACTAAACCACCGACCTACATTTTCTTTCCTGTCCCATCAAGGACTGGAAGAAAAGAACCCTCCAAATCATCAAATTTCCGCGCACTATCACCACTTTAAACAAAGTTATAATCGTTCCCAACAATCAGTTGCTTTAAACTTCTCCAAATTACTCGCACAACAGAGTCGCCATCACAACCATCGCATCCAGCAAAAAGACTTAAGGGCAAAAATGAGGAACCTTGAACCAGTTAACGCAGGTGTATGTACAACCCTCATGTTGAGGCTGTGAAAAGTTTCACTAGAGTGAAACATCACGGAACTTAGAAACACGTCTCACTGCATGCAGAAACGACACATTGAAAAAAAGAGGTGCACAAGGCACGAATTCCACCAAACATTTGAATCAATTCAGTGACGACAGCCTAGTGATTAAAAGAACTAATTTTCAGCAGGCGTAAATAGTTTGAATCGTCTTTAATCACTATTTCAAACACTTTTAAACGTAATAAACACATTTTTGTCGAATCTGAAGTATTCGCAAGAGTTCTCAAAACAATAAACCACGCCATCACATACCAATCACTACTACTGTTACTGCTGCTGCTGCTGCTACTACTACTACTACTACTACTACTACTACTACTACTACTTCTAAAACATACAGTATGGACCAATAAGTCCATACTGTTGTAAATATATACTCTGTCCTTGTATTGTCTGGCTTTGACAAAGCTCCTGGAGACTGAAACATTGCTGCATTCAAATGTATGTATGTGTCTCTCTCTCTTCTTTTTACACAGGGTTTGACAAGGTTAGGTTAAGGATCCCTAGCTTTATTGACAAGCTTTATTGACAAGTTAAGGATTCTTAACGTTATTAAGAAGCTAGGAGCTGTTACCTACATCAGCTCATTTGAAAGCATTTTTATTGTTATGAGACATACAAGTAGGGAACAGGATGAAGTTGGAGCCATCTGTGGGCCAGCATTTTCATTTGATCAACTGACTTTATCTCGTTGACATCATAATGCTGTACGAACGTGTTCCATACTCGAGTCTCCTGGGTATAAATGATCTCAGATGAAGTGATGTTCTGGAGAAGGGTACAGCCAGAGTGAAGTTGCTGCTTTCTGCCCGTCTTGTGATATAGAAGCTTGCCTCGCGCTGTCCTCGAAGTGGATCCAAGTGTGGTACTTTGACAATATTGGCCTTGTACATAACAGTAAGGCCACCCACATCCCTCCTATGTTGAAGGCTCTGCTGAAATGACAGATCTATCCAGGATTGGACCAGGCGAGAGATGAGACGTCTTGCTCTGTTCTCTACTCTGTCAAGCAGTCGCAGATGAGAGGGGGGGGGGTGAAAGGCAAACCAAGAAAGTGGAGCATACTCAAGGTGTGAGCGTACTTGTGCCTCATTCAGGATCTTGCAACCCCTACTGTCAAGCAGATGCGAGATACGGCGAAGTGCCGTTAGCTTCCTGGCTGCCTTGTTTGCAAGATTTACAACGTGGTTCTTCATGGTCAGTTTGGAGTCAAATTTCACCCCAAAGATATCAACTTCTTCCCCAAGTACCAACACCCTCCCATTCATCCTTACTACTGCACCGACATTACCATCATGGTGCCAAGAGACCATCATCATTTGTGTTTTCTCAGGTGCAAATGTTACTTGCCATCTATTTCCCCTAGCTGGTGATTGATGTAGCTTAGAGCAGCTGGCATTTCTTCTCTTGGATAAGTGAATGTCAATGTACAGTCGTCTGCATCTCTCTCTCTCTCTCTCTCTCTCTCTCTCTCTCTCTCTCTCTCTCTCTCTCTCTCTCTCTCTCTCTCTCTCCCCCCCTCCCCCCTCCAGCTGTTATTCATTAACCCTGACAACACGCTTAACTCTGGTCAGCATATTCCAACCAATCAGCATATAAATACTGTTAATAGTACAGATAATCTGTAGCATACATCCATCAAGGATATTAACAATGTCTATCAAAACAGAACTATATAATTCTGCTACGATTCAGAATAAGTGTCCAGTATACTAAAACTGCATAGCATGACAATACTGTACGTCATTCCTGCACTGTTCAAAATAAACATTATCTAACATCACCTGACAAACAAGCTAACACCTACGTTGTTAAGAATTCAAACTCGGTTTTAACATACTAACACTAACTCTGACAAATAAAATTATATACGTACAAACACAATCCAACATACTAACATTAATTATCAGTCTTATTATTGCAGTTCATAATACTAACCTAAACATTACCTAACCTTCTAACACTGTGAAGCATTATAACACTGTCCGCTACAATATCACTCCCCAGCAAATAAAAAAGCATCATGCTAACAGAAACATTGTCCATCATTCTAACATTGTCTAGTCCTGAGTTTCTTGACGAGGAATGTTCATACATTCACCAAACATTCACTGAGTTACATTTTCCTTCCTTTTTCATCAAAGACTGCAAGAAAAGAGCTCTTCAGATCATTAATTCTCCACGCACCAACACCACTCCCAACAAAGTTATAATTCTTCCCAACAGCCAGGTTGCACTGAACGTTTCAAAAGTACTTTCACAAGCTAACACCAGAGTCGCCATCGCTTCTAGCATTTCAATAAAGGATCTAACCAGGACAAAATCCAAGCACCACGAACCAGTCAATGCAGGAGTTTACACTATACCTTGTGGAGGCTGTGACAAGATTTACGTAGGTGAAACAGCAAGAAACCTCGACACCCGCCTCAATAAACACATTTACGCATGTAGGAACGATAATTTGAACAACGCCTGTGTACAACACCGAAATTCCACCAATCATCTCATGAAATTCAGAGACGCCCAATTTGTGATCAAAGAAACTAATTTCCGCAGACGCAAGTGCCTCGAATCAGCACTGATCGCTGTTTCGAATACAATTAAACAAAACAACGGCAGCTTCACCATCTCCGAAGTCTTAGCAAGAATCCTCCTGAAAACAGTAAACCCTGCCATCAGATAGTCTCTCCTGTTATACTACACAAGCACATTACAGACAGTGAACACTGAAACAAGCTGCCTCATTCCAGTTTATATTTGTCCAACCTATTTTTATGTTACCCAAGTAATAGCTTTTATATCCTTTTACTCATGTACGAATTAATTGCTCTACCATATTGTATTACTTTTGTCACTACTACTACTACTACTACTACTACCACTAGTGAACATCGAAATGGTACCTCACTAGTATTGCACCTCACTCTGAGCCTTTATATACCCTCTGTGTCCATGTATTGTTTGTAATGGCTTGATAAAGCTCCTGGAGAGCGAAACGTTGCCACAATTAAATATCACATTAGTTGCACTTGTGTCCTTTTACTTTAAACATTGTCTAAAATGCAAAAATTGTCAGCCATTTAGTACTGAAAATGCTGAAAATAATACCAGTTAGGATTATAAAACTTACTTGAATGTTAATACTAACATCATACTGGTATAATAACCTTTAACAAAATAAATATTGACTATTATCTATCTTGCATAATACCCCTGACTACCACAGTTACCACCCTCCACTACCACAGTTACCACCCTCTACTACCACAGTTACCATCCTCCACTACCACAGTTACCACCCTCCACTACCACAGTTACCACCCTCCACTACCACAGTTACCACCCTCCACTACCACAGTTACCACCCTCCACTACCACAGTTACCACCCTCCACTACCACAGTTACCACCCTCCACTACCACAGTTACCACCATCCACTACCACAGTTACCACCCTCCACTACCACAGTTACCACCCTCCACTACCACAGTTACCACCCTCCACTACCACAGTTACAACCCTCCACTACCACAGTTACCACCCACCACTACCACAGTTACAACCCTCCACTACCACAGTTACAACCCTCCACTACCACAGTTACAACCCTCCACTACCACAGTTACAACCCTCCACTACCACAGTTACAACCCTCCACTACCACAGTTACAACCCTCCACTACCACAGTTACAACCCTCCACTACCACAGTTACAACCCTCCACTACCACAGTTACCACCCTCCACTACCACAGTTACCATCCTCCACTACCACAGTTACCACCCTCCACTACCACAGTTACCACCCTCCACTACCACAGTTACCACCCTCCACTACCACAGTTACCACCCTCCACTACCACAGTTACCACCCTCCACTACCACAGTTACCACCCTCCACTACCACAGTTACCACCCTCCACTACCACAGTTACCACCCTCCACTACCACAGTTACAACCCTCCACTACCACAGTTACCACCCACCACTACCACAGTTACAACCCTCCACTACCACAGTTACAACCCTCCACTACCACAGTTACAACCCTCCACTACCACAGTTACAACCCTCCACTACCACAGTTACAACCCTCCACTACCACAGTTACAACCCTCCACTACCACAGTTACAACCCACCACTACCACAGTTACAACCCTCCACTACCACAGTTACAACCCTCCACTACCACAGTTACAACCCTCCACTACCACAGTTACAACCCTCCACTACCACAGTTACAACCCTCCACTACCACAGTTACCACCCTCCACTACCACAGTTACAACCCTCCACTACCATAGTTACAACCCTCCACTACCACAGTTACAACCCTCCACTACCACAGTTACCACCCTCCACTACCACAGTTACAACCCTCCACTACCACAGTTACAACCCTCCACTACCACAGTTACAACCCTCCACTACCACAGTTACAACCCTCCACTACCACAGTTACAACCCTCCACTACCACAGTTACCACCCTGCACTACCACAGTTACAACCCTCCACTACCACAACTGCCACCCTCCACTACCACACCCGCCACCCTCCTCTACCACACCCTCCACTACCACAACTGCCACCCTCCACTACCACAACTGCCACCCTCCACTACC
Organism: Cherax quadricarinatus; assembly: GCF_038502225.1. NCBI lineage: Eukaryota > Metazoa > Arthropoda > Malacostraca > Decapoda > Parastacidae > Cherax > Cherax quadricarinatus. Next base: position 473,504 of record NC_091323.1, on the reverse strand, counting down.
ACAGCTGCCACCCTCCACTACCACAGCTGCCACCCTCCACTACCACAGCTGCCACCCTCCACTACCACAGCTGCCACCCTCCACTACCACAGCTGCCACCCTCCACTACCACAGCTGCCACCCTCCACTACCACAGCTGCCACCCTCCACTACCACACCCGCCACCCTCCACTACCACAACTGCCACCCTCCACTACCACAGCTGCCACCCTCCACTACCACAGCTGCCACCCTCCACTACCACAGCTGCCACCCTCCACTACCACAGCTGCCACCCTCCACTACCACAGTTACCACCCTCCACTACCACAGCTGCCACCCTCCACTACCACAGCTGCCACCCTCCACTACCACAGCTGCCACCCTCCACTACCACAGCTGCCACCCTCCACTACCACAGCTGCCACCCTCCACTACCACAACTGCCACCCTCCACTACCACAGCTGCCACCCTCCACTACCACAGCTGCCACCCTCCACTACCACACCCGCCACCCTCCACTACCACAGCTGCCACCCTCCACTACCACAGCTGCCACCCTCCACTACCACAGCTGCCACCCTCCACTACCACACCCGCCACCCTCCACTACCACAACTGCCACCCTCCACTACCACAGCTGCCACCCTCCACTACCACAGCTGCCACCCTCCACTACCACAGCTGCCACCCTCCACTACCACACCCGCCACCCTCCACTACCACACCCACCACCCTCCACTACCACAACTGCCACCCTCCACTTCCACAGTTGCCACCCTCCACTACCACAGCTACCACCCTGTTGCAACCCCTGAATGGGTTGCAATGTATATTATGTATATATATTACATGTATATTACCTTTTCATATAATTTTATATTGCTTATATTTGCGATAATAGCTAAATCACAAATATATTGCTTTATATTATTATTTGACTTAGTTACCTGTTGTTAGGTAGGATGTAACACATATATTATGTGCTCATAGTTCAAGTCTTGATTGTCTAACTACTGTAATTATCGCTCTTTCCTCGTTACTCTGCCGGCTTCTGTTGCTGGGCAGCAACTGTCCATGGAGCTATCACGTGATAGAGGGGGGGTGTCCTCACCTCGCCTGAAGTATTCAGTCTGGTCTAGACTCTCTTGGTGGTTGGACGTATTCCTGACAAGTGCCTAAATCTCCCTTATTGGCTCTTGTTGGAAGATCGTTTCTGTCTCATTATCATTCTTGTTAGTTCTGGAGATTCTGTTCACAGAACATTGTCTAGACTTAGTTATTTTCGACGTTGTACTGAGGTTGTGTGTCGCATAGACACTAAGCATCTCAGGTCCTGAGCTGTAGTTTCTGACCTAATTTGTACTGGTATGGTTTGTACTGGTATCTGTGCATTGTCACAGTCGGGTATTTTCTTATGCTGAACTTAGATTCAGTAGTATGGGAGCTTTGTGACTTTTGTGGAGGATCTGCTGATGGTCCCTACTTAGTGTAGTTACATTATCTCCTTGTTCCTGATTCTGTGTCACAGTTGCTTGTTATATTGTTGTTCGGCTTATCAGTCGTTTTATTGTTCAAGCAGACTGTTCTGATTGCCAGTTGGTCAAGAACTTAGTTTATGTGAGGACTTTGTCAGTCACTTGTTTAAGTCTAGTCGAGTCGTGAGACATAGCGAAATACTTAGAGCACATACACACATACACACAAACTTGTACATATTTGTAATACCTTATTAAATGTTAATGTACCAGACGGTACTTAAGAATTATAAATGGGATATGTGCTTTCAGCACAATACTACTGTACACGAGAGAAGTGATTAATATTATTTTGATTACTCTGATTAATTTAATTTGATATACACCTAGACAACTTAATAAATTTATTAAATTTTAATTTCTCTAGTTAGTAGCCTACCAGTTGTAATCCTGAAGCACTATTGAATCATACTGAATTCTAATGGATAATTGGACAAGGATACTGAATAATTGTTACGAAAACCCAGTAACAGGTTGGATGCTAGAAGGGCAGTCCTTTCTAGTATTCACTGGAGATCTCTAAGCTTTTAGAATCGCGTTTTTTGTAACACACCCTCCACTACCACAGCCGCCACCCTCCACTACCACAGCCGCCACCCTCCACTACCACAGCCGCCACCCTCCACTACCACAGTTACCACCCTCCACTACCACAGTTACCACCCTCCACTACCACAGCCGCCACCCTCCACTACCACAACTGCCACACTCCACTACCACAGTTACCACCCTCCACTACCACAGTTACCACCCTCCATTACCACAGCCGCCACCCTCCACTACCACAAGTGCTACCCTCCACTACCACAGTTACCACCCTCCACTACCACAGTTACCACCCTCCATTACCACAGCCGCCACCCTCCACTACCACAACTGCCACCCTCCACTACCACAGTTACCACCCTCCACTACCACAGTTACCACCCTCCACTACCACAGCCACCACCCTCCACTACCACAGCTGCTGCCCTCCACTACGACAGTTAACCCTCCACTACCAAAGCTGCCACGCTGCACTACAACAGCTTCCACCCTCAACTACCACAGTTACCACCCTCCACTACCACAGCCGTCACGCTCTACTAACACAGCTGCCACCCTCCACTACCACAGTTACCACCCTCCACTACCACAGTTACAACCCTCCACTACCACAGCCGTCACCCTCCACTACCGCAGCTACCACCCTCCACTACCACAGCTGCCACCCTCCACTACCACAGTTACCACCCTTCACTACCACAGTTACCACCCTTCACTACCACAGCCGCAGGATCCACTGCACCAGTTACCACCCTCAACTACCACAGTTACCACTCTCCACTACCACAGCCACCACCCTACAGAGCCCAGGGAAAGCCGAGAAGGGAAAATGACAGGCCACTGACCCCACATACAGCTAGTGAAACTGAAGAAAGGAAAGCTGCAACGAAGGAAACCAAATTGAATGAGGGGATACACAGGGATATGCAGTGGGTGAATGAAAGGGTGAGGTCAGTCTTTGTGTATGGGCTCCATGAAGTTGAAGGGGAAACATATGAAGAAAGAAAACAAGGGGAAAAAAAAGCAATTGAAAGCATCATGAAAGCAATAGGAGAAGACTACATGACCCAGCTGGAAAATTTTTGGAGAATAGGGGGGTTTGTAAAACAAAGAACCCGGCCAGTGAAAGTGACCTTGAAGGCAGAATCGACTCGGAACAGGATCCTGCAGGAGAAAGCACGATTAAGGGACATGCCGGCGTACAGGAAGGTGTATCTCGACAGCGACAGAACACAAGAAGAAAGGCAGAAACTGAGAGAGATGGTACAAAGGCGAAAGGAGGAAAGAGAGGGGATGGAGAAGACAGACAGGAGATCCCAGACACAGGAAGATCAAACACAGCCTCCCTCACAACTTCCTATAGAAGCCTCCCAACCAGGTCAACCCCAGTGCAACCAAACACTCTAAACCAAAACACCCATGCCACATACAATGCCCCCACCCACTACACTACAAACTCCACCCCCACAGCAACCACCCATAGTTCCTTATCAGGTCTCCCACTTCCCCAACCCCAATACACCTCCCAGACCACAGTCTTAGAAAAGAATTTGAAGGTGTGGTACACAAATGCAAATCGAATAACAAATAAGTGTGAGGAGTGGCACGAAAGAATCAAGGAGACATCCCCAGACATAATAGCACTCACAGAAACAAAACTCACCAGAATAATAACAGATTCAATCTTTCCATCCGGATATCAAATCCTCAGGAAAGATAGAGGGAGGAGTGGGGGAGGAGTTGCACTGCTCATTAAAAACCAGTGGGGTTTTGAGAAAATGGAAGGAATGGATGGCACGGGCGAAAGGGACTACTTAGTAGGAACAATCCAGTCTGAAGGACATAAGGTGATAATTGCAGTAATGTACAACCCACCACAGAACTGCAGGAGGCCAAGAGAAGAATACGATGAGAGCAACAGAGCAATGGTCGACACACTAGCCGAGGTGGCCAGGAGAGCACACATGGGGGGAGCAAAGTTACTAATTATGGGCGATTTCAATCACAAGGAGATTGACTGGGAAAATCTGGAGCCCCATGGGGGTCCCGAAACATGGAGAGCCAAGATGATGGATGTGGTACTGGAAAACCTCATGCATCAACATGTTAGAGACACTACCAGAGAGAGAGAGGAGAGGATGAACCAGCTAGACTGGACCTTGTATTCACCTTGAGTTGTTCGGACATCGAGGATATCATGTATGAAAGGCCCCTGGGAGCTAGTGATCATGTGGTTCTGTGCTTCGACTACATAGAGCTCCAAGTGGAGAGAGTAGCAGGAGTAGGGTGGGAAAAAACAAACTACAAAACGGGGAACTACCCAGGCATGAGGAACTTCCTTCAAGACATTCAGTGGGAGAGGGAACTGACAGGAAAACCAGTACAAGAAATGATGGACTATGTGGCAACAAAATGCAAGGAGGCAGAGGAGAGGTTTGTTCCCAAGGGTAACAGAAATAATGGGAAGAACAGAACGAGTCCTTGGTTCACCCAAAGGTGTAGGGAGGCAAAAACTAGGTGTACTAGAGAATGGAAAAGGTACAGAAGACAGAGAACTCAGGAAAATAGAGAGATTAGCCGAAGAGCCAGAAACGAATATGCACAGATAAGAAGGGAGGCTCAGCGACAATATGAAAATGACATAGCATCAAAAGTCAAGACTGACCCGAAGCTGTTGTACAGCCACATCAGGAGGAAAACAACAGTCAAGGACCAGGTAATCAGACTGAGGAAGGATGATGGGGAATTCACAAGAAACGACCGGGAGGTATGTCAGGAGCTCAACACGAGATTTAAAGAAGTATTTACAGTGGAAACCAGTAGGACTCCAGGAAATCAGAACAGGGGAAGGCACCAGGAAGTGCTGGATGAAATACATATAACCAAAGAGGAGGTGAAGAAGCTGCTGTGCGAACTTGACACCTCAAAGGCGGTGGGACCAGACAACATCTCTCCGTGGGTCCTTAAAGAGGGAGCAGAGATATTGTGTGTACCATTAACAAAGATCTTCAACACATCATTTGAAACTGGGCAACTCCCCGAGGTATGGAAGATGGCAAATGTAGTCCCAATTTTTAAAAAGGGAGACAGACATGAGGCACTAAACTACAGACCTGTATCACTAACGTGTATAGTATGCAAGGTCATGGAGAAGATTATCAGGAGGAGAGTGGCAGAGCACCTGGAAAGAAGTGTATAATTGACAACCAACACGGTTTCAGGGAAGGAAAATCCTGTCACAAACCTACTAGAGTTTTATGATAAGGTGACAGAAGTAAGACAAGAGAGAGGGCTGGATCGACTGCATTTTTTTGGACTGCAAGAAGGCCTTCGACACAGTTCCTAACAAGAGGTTACTGCAAAAGCTAGAGGATCAGGCACACATAACAGGAAAGGCACTGCAATGGATCAGAGAATACCTGACAGGGAGGCAACAACGAGTCATGGTACGTGACGAGGTGTCAGAGTGGGCGCCTGTGACAAGCGGGGTTCCACAGGGGTCAGTCCTAGGACCTGTGCTGTTCTTGGTATATGTGAACGACATAACGGAAGGGGTAGACTCAGAAGTGTCCTTGTTTGCAGATGATGTGAAGTTAATGAGAAGAATCAAATCTGATGAGGATCAGGCAGGACTACAAAGAGACTTGGACAGGCTACAAGCCTGGTCCAGTAACTGGCTCCTTGAGTTTAACCCTGCCAAATGCAAAGTCATGAAGATTGGGGAAGGGCAAAGAAGACCGCAGACACAATATAGTTTAGATGGCCAAAGACTGCAAACTTCACTCAAGGAAAAAGATCTGGGAGTGAGTATTACACCGAGCATATCTCCTGAGGTTGTCATGTAGGGGGGTAATGATTAAGGGCTATTGGGGGTAAGCAGGGGGAGTCAGTAGGTAGGGGACAGGCGAGGCAGTAGGAGGGATTTGTGCGGAGGTAGGTAATGTGAGGTCACTGGTGACTACACCTTCACCTCTCATTACTCTACCCACCACACTACACTACTCACCCTCTCACTACTTTAACTAAACATAAATAAATGGAAATAAGAATGAATGACGGGGACAGTGAATATTACTATTCTACTCAAACACAGTTTATTATTAAGTCTTTGTACCATAATATATTTGGGAACGGGAGAACATTATTGTGGTTTAGATAAATGGGGTGGTACACATAAGCAGTGAGACAGGGAACACAATCAACTTGACCAAAATGAATGTAACTTACAATATAGTTCAGAGGGCAGTTCATCACAGGAACTAAGCCACAGGTCCCAAGACCTACACAGCACGAGTACTGGGCCAAGCCAGTACTCTGCCCAATGCCTCCAACAGTCTCATCCAGAGACTTCAGCAGCCTTCTCCCGAGCCCTGCACCCCAGCAGCAGCTTCGCTCGAATCTCCCTACTCAGCTCTTCCTTGGGCTTTTATGGTGGTCCAAGCACCCTCCACAACCACGTGTACGACCTGACGCCTAGGTCTGAGGCGTCAAGAACAAAAGACCTCAGACGTGGGCGTGGCTACAGACGTTTGCCAAGGCAAGGTGTGACCATATAATTGGTTAAATTAGGTCTCCCCAGAGACCTCACAAGCCCAGCTGGACTACATCACAAGGTCCACATCAATCAGATAACTGCTGCAGCATACGGGCGCCTTGCAAACCTACGGATAGCGCTCCGATACCTCAGCAAGGATTCGTTCAAGACTCTGTATACCATTTACGTCAGGCCCATACTGGAGTATGCAGCACCAGTTTGGAATCCACACCTAGTCAAGCACGTCAAGAAATTAGAGAAGGTGCAAAGGTTTGCAACAAGACTAGTCCCAGAGCTACGGGGATTGTCCTACGAAGAAGGGTTGAGGGAAATCGGCCTGACGACACTGGAGGACAGGAGGGTTAGGGGAGACATGATAACGACAAATAAAATACTGCGCGGAATAGACAGGGTGGACAAAGACGGGATGTTCCAGAGATAGGACACAGACACAAGAGGTCACAATTGGAAGTTGAAGACTCAGATGAATCAAAGGGATGTTGGAAAGTATTTCTTCAGTCACAGAGTGGTCAGGCAGTGGAATGACCTAGAAAGTGACGTAGTGGAGACGGGAACGATACATAGTTTTAAGGCGAGGTATGATAAAGCTCATGGGGCAGGAAGAAAGAGGACCTAGTAGCAATCAGTGAAGAGGAGGGGCCAGGAGCTATGACTCGACCCCTGAAACCACAAATAGGTGAGTACACTTCCACAGCTGCCAGCCTCCACTACCACAGCCGCCAACCTTCACTACCACAGCTGTCAACCTCCACTACCACAGTTACCACCCTCCACTACCACAGCCGCCACCCTCCACTACAACAGTCGCCACCCTCCACTGTCACAGCCGCCACTCTCTACTACCACAACCGCCACCCTCCACTACCACAGCCACCACCCTCCACTACCACAGCCGCCATCCTCCACTACCACAGCCACCACCCTCCACAGCAACAGCTGCCACCCTCCACTACCACAACAACAGCCACCACCCTCCACTACCACGGCCACAGCTGCCACCCTCCACTACCACAGCCGCCACTCTCCAATACCACAGCCGCTACCCTCCACTACCACAGCCGCCACCCTCCAATAATACAGCTGCCACCCTCCACTACCGCAGTTACCACCCTTCACTACCACAGCCACCACCCTACACTACCACAGCCACAACCCTACACTACCACAGCCACAACCCTACACTACCACAGCCTATACTCTCAACTACCACAGCCGCCACTCTCCACTTCCACAGCTGCCACCCTCCACTACCACAGCCGCCACCCTCCACTACAGCAGCCGCCACTCTCCACTACCACAGCCGCCACCCTCCACTACCACAGTTACAACCCTCCACTACCACAGCTGCCACCCTCCACTACCACAGCTGCCACCCTCCACTACCACAGTTGCCACCCTCCACTGCCACAGCTACCACCTTCCACTACCACAGCTGCCACCCTCCACTACCACAGTTAGAACCCTCTACTACCACTGCCGCAGCCTCCACTACCACCGCCACCACCCTACACTACCACAGCTGCCAACCTCCACTACCACAGCTGCCAACCTCCACTACCACAGCTGCCAACCTCCACTAAGACACTTACCACCCTCCACTAGCACAGCCGCCACCCTCCACTACCACAGCCGCCACCCTCCACTACAACAGTCGCCACCCTCCACTATCACAGCCGCCACTCTCCACTACCACAACCGCCACCCTCCACAACCACAACCGCCACCCTCCACTACCACAGCCACCACTCTCCAATACCACAGCCGCTACACTCCACTACCACAGCCGCCACCCTCCACTAATACAGCTGCCACCCTCCACTACCACAGTTACCACCCTTCACTACCACAGCCACAACCCTACGCTACCACAGCCGCTACTCTCCACTACCACAGCCGCCACTCTCCACTACCACAGCTGCCACCCTCCACTACCACAGCCGCCACCCTCCACTACAGCAGCCGCCACTCTCCACTACCACAGCCGCCACCCTCCACTACCACAGTTACAACCCTCCACTACCACAGCTGCCACCCTCCACTACCACAGCTGCCACCCTCCACTACCACAGCTGCCACCCTCCACTACCACAGCTGCCACCCTCCACTGCCACAGCTACCACCTTCCACTACCATAGCTGCCACCCTCCACTACCACAGTTAGAACCCTCTACTACCACTGCCGCAGCCTCCACTACCACCGCCACCACCCTACACTACCACAGCTGCCAACCTCCACTACCACAGCTGCCAACCTCCACTACGACACTTACCACCCTCCACTAGCACAGCCGCCACCCTCCACTACCACAGCTGCCACCCTCCACTACCACAGCCACCACCCTCCGCAGCAACAGCTGCCACCCTCCACTACCACAACCACAGCCACCATCCTCCATTACCACTGCCATAGCTGCCACCCTCCACTACCACAACCACAGCCACCACACTCCACTACTACAGCTGCCACCCTCCACTACCACAGCTGCCACTCTCCAATACCACAGCCGCCACCCTCCACTAATACAGCTGCCACCCTCTACTACCACAGCCACCACCCTACACTACCACAGCTGCCACCCTCCACTACCACAGCTGCCACCCTCCACTAAAAGAGCTGCCACCCTCCACTACCACAACCGCAGCCACCACCATCCATTACCACAGCCACAGCTGCCACCCTCCACTACCACAGCTGCTACCCTCCACTACCACAGCTGCCACCCTCCACTACCACAACCACAGCCACCATCCTCCACTACCACAGCCACAGCTGTCACCCTCCACTTCCACAGCTGCCACCCTCCATTACCACAACCACAGCCACCACACTCCACTACCACAGCCACAGCTGCCACCCTCCACTACCACAGCTGCCATCCTCCACTACCACAGCTGCCACCCTCCACAACCACAGCTGCCATCCTCCACTACCACAGTTACCACCCTCCTTTACCACAGCCGCAGTTTCCACTGCCCCAGTTACCACCCTCCACTACCACAGCCGCCACTCTCTACTACCACAGCCGCCACCCTCCACTACCACAGCCGCCACCCTCCACTAATACAGCTGCCACCCTCCACTACCACTGCCACCACCGTACACTACCTCAGCTGCCACCCTCCACTACCACAGCTGCCATCCTCCACTACCACAGCTTCCACCCTCCACTACCACAGCTTCCACCCTCCACTACCACAGCTGCCACCCTCCACTACCACAGCCGCCACCCTCCACTACCACAGTTACAACCCTCCACTGCCACAGCTGCCACCCTCCACTACCACAGCTGCCACCCTCCACTACCACAGCTGACACCCTCCACTACCACAGCTGCCACCCTCCACTTAAACAGTTACCACCCTCCACTACCACAGCTGACACCCTCCACTTCCACAGTTACCACCCTCCACTACCACAGCTGCCACCCTCCACTACCACAGCTGACACCCTCCACTTCCACAGCTGCCACCCTCCACTTAAACAGTTACCACCCTCCACTACCACAGCTGCCACCCTCCACTACCACAGCTGCCACCCTCCAGTACCACAGCTGACACCCTCCACTACCACAGCTGCCACCCTCCACTTAAACAGTTACCACCCTCCACTACCACAGCTGACACCCTCCACTACCACAGCTGCCACCCTCCACTTAAACAGTTACCACCCTCCACTACCACAGCTGCCACCCTCCACTTAAACAGTTACCACCCTCCACTACCACAGCTGCCACCCTCCACTTAAACAGTTACCACCCTCCACTTCCACAGTTACCACCCTCCACTACCACAGCTGCCACTCTCCACTACCACAGCTGCCACCCTCCACTACCACAGCTGCCACCCTCCACTACCACAGTTACCACCCTCCACTACCACAGTTACCACCCTCCACTACCACAGCCGCCACCCACCACTACAACAGTCGCCACCCTCCACTGTCACAGCCGCCACTCTCTACTACCACAACCGCCACCCTCCACTACCACAGCCACCACCCTCCACTACCCCAGCTGCCGTCCTCCACTACCACAGCCACCACCCTCCACAGCCACAGCTTCCACCCTCCACAACCACAGCCACCGCCACCCACTACCGCAGACAGAGCTGCCGCCCTCCACTACCACAACGTCAGCCACCACTCTCCACTACCACAGCGAAAGCTGCCACCCTCCACTACTACAGCTGCCACTCTCCAATACCACAGCCGCCACCCTCCACTAATACAGCTGCCACCCTCCACTACCACAGTTACCACCCTTCACTACCACAGCCACCACCCTCCAATACCACAGCCGCCACTCTCCACTAACACAGCCGCCGCCCTCCACTACCACAGCCGCCACCCTCCACTACCACAGCTGCCACCCTCCACTACCACAGTTACCACCCTCCACTACCACAGCCGGAGCCTCCATTGCCCCAGTTACCACCCTCCACTACCACAGTTACCACCCTCCACTACCACAGCTGCCACCCTCCACTACCACAGCTGCCACCCTCCACTTCCACGGCTGCCACCCTCCACTTCCACAGCTGCCACCCTCCACTACCACAGCTGCCACTCTCCTCTACCACAGCCTTCACCCTCCACTACCACATTTGCCACCTTCCACTACCACAGGTGCCACCCTCCACTACCACAGCTGCCACCCTTCACTACCACAGCAGCCAACCTCCACTACCACAGTTACCACCCTCCACTACCACAGCCGCCACCCTCCACTACAACAGTCTCCACCCTCCACTGTCACAGCCGCCATTCTCTACTACCACAACCGCCACCCTCCACTACAACAGCCACCACCCTCCACTACCACAGCTGCTGTCCTCCACTACCACAGCCACCACCCTCTACAGCCACAGCTGCCACCCTCCATTACCACAACCACAGCCACCACCCTCAACTACCACAGCCACAGCTGCCGCCCTCCACTACCACAACCACAGCCGCCGCCCTCCACTACCACAACCACAGCCACCACCCTCCACAACCACAGCCACAGCTGCCACCCTCCACTACCACAGCTGCCACTCTCCAATACCACTGCCGCCACCCTCCACTACCACAGCCGTCACCCTCCACTAATACAGCTGCCACCCTCTACTACCACAGTTACCACCCTTCACTACCACAGCCACCACCCTACACTACCACAGCTACCACTTTCCACTACCACAGCCGCCACTCTCCACTGCCACAACCGCCACCCTCTACTACCACAGCCGCCACCTTCCACTACCACAGCCGCCACTCTCCACTACCACAGCCGCCACTCTCCACTGCCACAGCTGCCACCATCCACTACCACAGCTGCCACCCTCCACTGCCACAGCTGCCACCTTCCACTACCACAGCTGCCACCCTCCACTACCACAACTGCCACCCTCCACTACCACAGTTACCACCCTCTGCTTATACTGCCGCAGCCTCCACTACCCCGGTTAACACCCTCTACTACCACAGCCACCACCCTACTCTACCACAGCTGCCAACCTCCACTACCATAGCTGCCAACCTCCACTACCGCAGCTGCCAACCTCCACTACCACAGTTACCACCCTCCACTACCACAGCCGCCACCTTCCTCTACCACAACCACCACCCTCCACTACCACAGCCACCACCCTCCACTACCACAGCTGCCACCCTCCACTACCACAGGCACCACCCTCCACAGCCACAACTGCCATCCTCCACTACCACAACCACAGCCACCACCCTCCACTACCACAGCCACAGCTGCCACCCTCCACTACCACAACCACAGCCACCACCCTCCACTACCACAGCTGCCACCCTCCACTACCACAGGTGCCACCCTCCGCTACCACAGCTGCCACCCTCCACTACCACAGCTGCCACCCTCCACTACCACAGCTGCTGCCCTCCACTACCACAGCTGCTGCCCTCCACTACCACAGCTGCCATCCTCCAATACCACAGTTAGCATTCTCCTTTATCACAGCCGCAGCCTCCACTGCCCCACTTACCACCGTACACTACCACAGTACCACCCTCCACTACCACAGCCGCCCCCCTCCACTAACACAGCTGCCACCCTCCACTACCACTGCCGCAGCCTCCACTATCCCAGTTACCACCCTCCACTACCACAGCCGCCACCCTCCACTACCACAGCTGCCACCCTCCAGTACCACAGCTGACACCCTCCACTACCACAGCTGCCACCCTCCACTTAAACAGTTACCACCCTCCACTACCACAGCTGACACCCTCCACTACCACAGCTGCCACCCTCCACTTAAACAGTTACCACCCTCCACTACCACAGCTGCCACCCTCCACTTAAACAGTTACCACCCTCCACTACCACAGCTGCCACCCTCCACTTAAACAGTTACCACCCTCCACTTCCACAGTTACCACCCTCCACTACCACAGCTGCCACCCTCCACTACCACAGCTGCCACCCTCCACTACCACAGCTGCCACCCTTTACTACCACAGTTACCACCCTCCACTACCACAGTTACCACCCTCCACTACCACAGCCGCCACCCACCACTACAACAGTCGCCACCCTCCACTGTCACAGCCGCCACTCTCTACTACCACAACCGCCACCCTCCACTACCACAGCCACCACCCTCCACTACCCCAGCTGCCGTCCTCCACTACCACAGCCACCACCCTCCACAGCCACAGCTTCCACCCTCCACAACCACAGCCACCGCCACCCACTACCGCAGACAGAGCTGCCGCCCTCCACTACCACAACGTCAGCCACCACTCTCCACTACCACAGCGAAAGCTGCCACCCTCCACTACTACAGCTGCCACTCTCCAATACCACAGCCGCCACCCTCCACTAATACAGCTGCCACCCTCCACTACCACAGTTACCACCCTTCACTACCACAGCCACCACCCTCCAATACCACAGCCGCCACTCTCCACTAACACAGCCGCCGCCCTCCACTACCACAGCCGCCACCCTCCACTACCACAGCTGCCACCCTCCACTACCACAGTTACCACCCTCCACTACCACAGCCGGAGCCTCCATTGCCCCAGTTACCACCCTCCACTACCACAGTTACCACCCTCCACTACCACAGCTGCCACCCTCCACTACCACAGCTGCCACCCTCCACTTCCACGGCTACCACCCTCCACTTCCACAGCTGCCACCCTCCACTACCACAGCTGCCACTCTCCTCTACCACAGCCTTCACCCTCCACTACCACATTTGCCACCTTCCACTACCACAGGTGCCACCCTCCACTACCACAGCTGCCACCCTTCACTACCACAGCAGCCAACCTCCACTACCACAGTTACCACCCTCCACTACCACAGCCGCCACCCTCCACTACAACAGTCTCCACCCTCCACTGTCACAGCCGCCATTCTCTACTACCACAACCGCCACCCTCCACTACAACAGCCACCACCCTCCACTACCACAGCTGCTGTCCTCCACTACCACAGCCACCACCCTCTACAGCCACAGCTGCCACCCTCCATTACCACAACCACAGCCACCACCCTCAACTACCACAGCCACAGCTGCCGCCCTCCACTACCACAACCACAGCCGCCGCTCTCCACTACCACAACCACAGCCACCACCCTCCACAACCACAGCCACAGCTGCCACCCTCCACTACCGCAGCTGCCAACCTCCACTACCACAGTTACCACCCTCCACTACCACAGCCGCCACCTTCCTCTACCACAACCACCACCCTCCACTACCACAGCCACCACCCTCCACTACCACAGCTGCCACCCTCCACTACCACAGGCACCACCCTCCACAACCACAACGGCCAGCCTCCACTACCACAACCACACCCAACACCATCCACTACCACAGCTGCCACCCTCCACTACCACAACCACAGCCACCACCCTCCACTACCACAGCTGCCACCCTCCACTACCACAGGTGCCACCCTCCGCTACCACAGCTGCCACCCTCCACTACCACAGCTGCCACCCTCCACTACCACAGCTGCTGCCCTCCACTACCACAGCTGCTGCCCTCCACTACCACAGCTGCCATCCTCCAATACCACAGTTAGCATTCTCCTTTATCACAGCCGCAGCCTCCACTGCCCCACTTACCACCGTACACTACCACAGTACCACCCTCCACTACCACAGCCGCCCCCCTCCACTAACACAGCTGCCACCCTCCACTACCACTGCCGCAGCCTCCACTATCCCAGTTACCACCCTCCACTACCACAGCCGCCACCCTCCACTGACATAGCTGCCACCCTCCACTACTAATGCTACCACTCTCCACTACGACAGTTACCACCCTCCACTACCACAGCCGCCACATTCCACTAGCATAGCCGGCACACTTCACTACCACAGCCGCCTCCCTCCACTACCACAGCCGCCACCCTCCACTACCACAGCCGCCACCTTCCAATACCACAGCCACCACCCGCCACTACCACAGTTACCACCCTCCACTACCACAGCAGCCACCCTGCACTACCACAGCCAACATCCTCCACTACCCCAGCTGCCGCCCTCCACTACCACAATTACTATCCTCCACTACCACAGTTACCACCCTCCAGTAGCACAGTTACCACCCTCCACTACCACAGCGGCCACCGTCCACTACCACAGCGGCCACCGTCCACTACCACAGCCGCCACCTTCCACTACCACAGTTACCACCCTCCACTACCACAGCTGCCACCCTCTGCTACCACAGCAGCCACCCTCCACTACCACAGTTCACACCCTTCACTACCACAGCTGCCACCCTCCACTACCACAGTTCACACCCTCCACTACCACAGCTGCCACCCTCCACTACCACAGTTGCCACCCTCCACTGCCACAGTTACCACCTTCCACTACCACGGCTGCCACCCTCGACTACCACAGTTACCGTCCGCCACTACCACAGCTGCCACCCTCCAGTATCAGTTACCACCCGCCGCTACCACAGCTGCCACTCTCCACCACCACAGTTACCACCCGCCACTACCACAGCTGCCACCATCCTCTACTACAGCCGCTACCCTACAGAGTACTCTGGCAAATCTCACTACACAGACTGTGGCACCCCACTCTGTGCACATGGGAACGCTACATTGTACACTGTGGCACCCTTACTGTACATTGTGGCACCCCGCACTGCACATTGTAGCACTCCCTACTGTACACTGTGACACTCCCACTCTACGCTAACTGTGGCTCCCCCACTCTGCACTTACTGTGGCTGCCCCACTCTACGCTGACTGTGGCTCCCCCCCATTTTCCGCTATATCAGCCCCACTCTACACTGACTGTGGCACCCCATTCTACACTGTGGCACCCCCACTCTACACTGTAGCATCCCACTCTACACTGTCGCACCCCCACATTGCACTGTGGCACCTCCCCATTGTACACTGTGGCACCTCCCCATTGTACAATGTCTCGCCTCTCTACTGTGCACTGTGGCACCTCCCCACTGTACACTGTGGCACCTCCCCAATGTACACTGTGGCACTTCCCCACTGTACACTGTGGCACCTCCCCACTGTACACTGTGGCACCTCCCCAATGTACACTGTGGCACTTCCCCACTGTACACTGTGGCACCTCCCCACTGTACACTGTGGCACCTCCCCACTGTGTACTGGCACCTCTCCACTGTACATTGTGGCACCTCCCCACTGTACACTGTGGCACCTCCCCACTGTATACTGGCACTTCCCCACTGTGCACTGGCACCTCCCCACTCTACACTGAGGCACCTCCCCACTGTATACTGGCACTTCCCCACTGTACACTGTGGCAGCTCCCCACTGGACACTGTGGCACCTCCCCACTGTACACTGTGGCACCTCCCCACTGTACACTGTGGCACCTCCCCACTCCACACTGTGGCATCTCCCCACTCTACACTGTGGCACCTCCCCACTCTACACTGTGGCATCTCCCCACTCTACACTGTGGCACCTCCCCACTCTACACTGTGGCATCTCCTCACTCTACACTGTGGCACCTCCCCACTGTACACTGTGGCACCTCCCCACTCTACACTGTGGCACCTCCCCACTCTACACTGTGGCACCTCCCCACTCTACACTGTGGCATCTCCCCACTGTACACTGTGGCATCTCCCCACTGTACACTGTGGCATCTCCCCACTGTACACTGTGGCATCTCCCCACTGTACACTGTGGCACCTCCCCACTGTACACTGTGGCACCTCCCCACTGTACACTGTGGCACCTCCCCACTGTACACTGTGGCACCTCCCCACTCTACACTGTGGCACCTCCCCACTCTACACTGTGGCACCTCCCCACTCTACACTGTGGCACCTCCCCACTCTACACTGTGGCACCTCCCCACTCTACACTGTGGCTCCTCCCCACTCTACACTGTGGCACCTCCCCACTCTACACTGTGGCACCTCCCCACTCTACACTGTGGCACCTCCCCACTCTACACTGTGGCACCTCCCCACTCTACACTGTGGCACCTCCCCACTCTACACTGTGGCACCTCCCCACTGTACACTGTGGCACCTCCCCACTCTACACTGTGGCATCTCCCCACTCTACACTGTGGCACCTCCCCACTCTACACTGTGGCACCTCCCCACTCTACACTGTGGCACCTCCCCACTCTACACTGTGGTACCTCCCCACTGTACACTGTGGCACCTCCCCACTCTACACTGTGGCACCTCCCCACTCTACACTGTGGCACCTCCCCACTGTACACTGTGGCACCTCCCCACTCTACACTGTGGCACCTCCCCACTCTACACTGTGGCACCTCCCCACTCTACACTGTGGCACCTCCCCACTCTACACTGTGGCACCTCCCCACTGTACACTGTGGCACCTCCCCACTCTACACTGTGGCACCTCCCCACTGTACACTGTGGCACCTCCCCACTGTACACTGTGGCACCTCCCCACTGTACACTGTGGCACCTCCCCACTCTACACTGTGGCACCTCCCCACTGTACACTGTGGCACCTCCCCACTCTACACTGTGGCACCTCCCCACTGTACACTGTGGCAGCTCCCCACTGGACACTGTGGCACCTCCCCACTGTACACTGTGGCACCTCCCCACTGTACACTGTGGCACCTCCCCACTCTACACTGTGGCACCTCCCCACTCTACACTGTGGCACCTCCCCACTGTACACTGTGGCACCTCCCCACTCTACACTGTGGCACCTCCCCACTCTACACTGTGGCATCTCCCCACTGTACACTGTGGCACCTCCCCACTCTACACTCTAGCACCTCCCCACTCTACACTGTGGCACCTCCCCACTCTACACTGTGGCACCTCCCCACTGTACACTGTGGCACCTCCCCACTCTACACTGTGGCACCTCCCCACTGTACACTGTGGCACCTCCCCACTCTACACTGTGGCACCTCCCCACTCTACACTGTGGCACCTCCCCACTCTACACTCTGGCACCTCCCCACTCTACACTGACCGTTATATTCATCTTCCTACATTACATACATTATTTATCGCTCTACACTCTCTATAATCGCTCACTTCCTATTGAAGATTACTTAATTTTCTAATAATTATCCATAACTCTCAAGTGACTGGTGTTCCCATCTCAGTGACTGGCATCCCCAGGTATTACACAGTGACTGTTATCCTTCAATATATATTAACAGTAGTGTACCTCAAATGGCATTGACTGGCATCCGTCCTTCTGTATTGACTGTGCATCCATCATTCTGCCTTGTGTTATCCCTCGGTCTGTATTGTTTGTGACATCCCTGAGTCTGCATTGACTGTCTTATTCCTCAGTCTATATTCACTGGGAAGTACAGTGCCTGCACTCTGAAGGAGGGGTGTTAATGTTGCAGCTTAAAAACTGTAGTGTAAAGCACCCTTCTGGCAAGACAGTGGAGTGAATGATGGTGAAAGTTTTTCTTTTTCGGGCCACCCTGCCTTGGCGAGAATCGGCCAGTGTGCTAATAAAATAAAAATATTCACTGTTGCAGCCCTCACTGTCTGTGACAACCCTGACTCTCTACTGACCGCGGGTGCTGACCCTACTCTTCCCTGACTCAGGAGTCAGGGTATACAAAACATTACACCGTTTAATTTACTCTCTTACTTGAGACCTTTTGTACGAAGTATATTTGCACCGTTTTATTTATCTATCAAGTTTTTTGGAATATTGATAAAGACATGCATGTTTAAATTATTTCTTTCCCGTTAATGGTTACAGAAATTATGAATTCCGCTGCCCGATAAGAAACAATGCCTTAATAATCGGAGAAAAGTATTTGCGGAATTAGAAATACCAAGAACTACAGGATAATAAGAATGAAAGCATAATGAATGTAAGTAAGAGAGGAGGATTTACCCGGTATCCAACATACATCTTGCACAGTAAGAAAAGATTTTTCTTGGCAGCCATTTCCCAGTCCCCAAGTACATCAAACATTTAAGATTGTATCGATTCGAAGTTGCTTCAACACGGATATCGTACCTTAAAGTATCATATTAAGTTTTGTAAAAAAAATTTAAAGACTCTTGCTTAATATTCCTAAAAAGGATAAAATAAAAATATTCTGTATAATTTGCATTTTTGCTGCAACACTGAAGGTAAACAAAACGACAGGTGCCTAGTTTCGTCATGACCCAACACCACCACCACATTTGTCTTCTTACGACTTTTAACCATCACAGCACTTGACTAGTGTTGGTGAGTGACTTCTCACCAACACAACAAAAGAGTCGTCTTTGAGTGACTTATTACCATCAACACAACGAAACAGACGTCTTTGAGTGTCTTATTACCATCAACACAACGAAACAGACGTCTTTGAGTGACTTATTACCATCAACACAACGAAACAGACGTCTTTGAGTGACTTATTACCATCAACACAACGAAACAGACGTCTTTGAGTGACTTATTACCATCAACACAACGAAACAGACGTCTTTGAGTGACTTATTACCATCAACACAACGAAACAGACGTCTTTGAGTGACTTATTACCATCAACACAACGAAACAGACGTCTTTGAGTGTCTTATTACCATCAACACAACGAAACAGACGTCTTTGAGTGTCTTATTACCCCAACACAGCAATAGAGTCGTCTTGGATTATGATCATGTAACATGATCATGTAACATGATCATGTAACATGATCATGTAACATGATCATGCAACAAAGACAACCAACTGCAACTATACAGTCGTGTTGGACAGGCTGACAATTAGTTTTTTTACTTCAAGGCCACAGAGGTTAAACCCAAGTTTTAAATAAGTCGTTTTCACTAAAATGAAAAAAAATTGTCATTATTAACGTTGAACACAACATATAGTACCAGTGAAATAATTATGGGGAGTTTTAAATAATTTTGTAGAGTAAAACAAACGATCGATGAATTTGGCAAAACGATCGTTGTTAAATATGTTAAGTCAGTAAGTTGCAGCCATAAGTCACAACGTGGAATAACAGGAATATGACACAATTGTGATACGTTATTTACTGCGTATTTTAACGCTCTGGCGCCCTCAGTTCCGTCTGAAAACAGATATACTGGTTCTTTATAACGCATTAGAACCGGTTGCAGTGTTAAGTCAGGTTCACCTGAAATATGAAATGACTCGTTTAAACATCTCTAAAACATTAGTAAGTGGGCAGTGAGAGCAACATACCGTGTGTGAGGCCCAGCAGGACTAGGAGCAAGAAGTGACTTCTTGAAGTTCCATCCATGTCTAGCCAGGCACTACTAACTATTAAGTTATAACCACCAAATACACTTGTTGAAGCATTTATTCAGGAAATTATCATTTGTAATTCTATTCATGATACTTCTGGTGTAGGCATAACTTTTATGCAGGGAATAACTATCAGAAACACTTTATATCAGGTAACATTTTCTTCTCCTGTCTTAATAAAGCGGAGAAAGAACAGGGTCGAGGCAGCGTGCAGGAGACACCCACCACCTCAGCCGTCCAACTGACAACTGGCACTGAAGTGCCATGTTCATAGAGGTGAATAAAACTTAATCTTGTTTACTCGACGACTTAAGGAAAGGTAATTATAAAATTTAATATTCTCTATCTAGAATGGCATTACCATTTAAACTATAAACATTGTGTTACTCTCATTACGCTTATTCCTTTTCGGACAAGAAAACACCAGAGAGAAAATATACGTTGAACAATAATCGTACGTCAGACAGAGGCGAGTGGGAAGCGGTTGTCATAGCAACGCACGTGAGGGGAGACGCTACATGACTTGTAGATTGCTTCTGCGCTCCATGACCCTTGTAGGTTTAGAGCTTCTTTTTGATTATAATAATTGTAGCTTGGTAGTCTCCTCAGAGGAGGTTCCTCGACGCTGGTAAGAGGCTCTTGATCTAGGGAAGTGGATCTATGCTCAAGTTCCCTGATTTAAACCTTAATACCTTCCATCCTCCAAAGGCGTATCATTCTACGGGTTTAGCGCTCCCCTGATGATGATAATAGTTCATGTGGATATCTAAATATTTTCCGTATGTTGCTTTTGTTTGCTACTTATTGCATAGTCATTTATATTTGAATTTAAGTGCGTTATTTTTTTTTTAATTTAGAGCATCTCAATAACTGGAGTCATCAAGGCTGTTTCAGCTCTACATCATAAGTCAAGATTAACTTAAATGTGTGTGTATATATATAATTTTATTTTCTTCAACAAGTCGGCCGTCTCCCAACGAGGCAGGGTGACCCAAAAATAAAGAAAATCCCCAGAAAGAAAATACTTTCATCATTCAACACTTTCACCTCACACATAATCACTGTTTTTGCAGAGGTGCTCAAAACACAACAGTTTAGAAGTATATACGTATAAAAATGCACAATATATCCCTCCAAACTGCCAATATCTCAAACCCCTCCTTTAGAGTGCAGGCATTGTACTTCCCATTTCCAGGACTCAAGTCCGGTTATATAAAATAATCGGTTTCCCTGAATCCCTTCACTAAATATTACCCTACTCACACTCCAACAGCTCGTCAGGTCCCAAATAGCATTTGTCTCCATTCACTCCTATCTAACACGCTCATGCACGCTTGCTGGAAGTCCAAACCCCTCTCCCACAAAACCTCTCCCACAACACCACCTCCAACATTTTCGAGGACGACCCCAACCCCGCCTTCCTTCTACAGATTTATACGCTCTCCGTGTCATTCTACTTTCATCCATTCTCTCCAAATGACCAAACCACCTCAACAAACCCTCTTTACCCCTCTAATACTTTTATTAACTCCACACCTTCTCCTAATTTTCCACACTCCGAATTTTCTGCATAATATTTACACCACACATTGCCCTTAGACAGGACATCTCCACTGCCTCCAACCGCCTCCTCGCTGCAGCATTCACAACCCAAGCTTCACATCCATATAAGAGTGTTGGTACTACTATATTTTCATACATTCCCTTCTTTGCCTCCATAGATAACATTTTTTCCCTCCACATATACCTCGATGCATCACTCACCTGGTATACTCAGTAAACTTATTCCTCTATAAATTTTATAATCTCTTTTGTCCCCTTTCTCTTAATATAAAAGGACTATACACGCTCTCCGCCAATCCCTAGGTACATTCCCCTCTTTCATACTTTTATTAAACAAAAATACCAACCACTCCAACACTGTTTCCCCCACTGTTTTTAACATTTCTGTCATGATCCCGTCAGTTCCAGCTGCTTTACTCCCTTTCATTCTACGTAATGCCTCACGCACCTCTCCCACACTCACATCCTGCTCTTTTTCACTCCTAAAAGATGATATACCTCCCTGGGCAGTGCATGAAATTACCGCTTCCCTTTCTTCGTCAACATTTAAAAGTTCCTCAAAATATTCTCGCCATCTACCCAAAACCTCCATCTCCCCATCTACTAACTCCCCTACTCAGTTTTTAACTGACAAATCCATTTGTTTCCTAGACTTTCTTAATTTGTTTACCACCAAATTTTTTTCTTATTTTCATTAAAATTTCTTGACAGTTCCTCTCCCACTCTATCATCCACTCTCCTTTTGCACTCTCTCACCACTCTCTTCACCTTTATTTTACTCTCCATATACTCTACTCTTCTTATAACACTGCTTTGTAAATACCTCTCATAAGCTACCTTTTTCTCTTTTATCACACCCTTTACTTCATCATTCCACCAATCACTCCTCTTTCCTCCTGCCCCCACCCTCCTATAACCACAAACTTCTGCCCCACATTCTAATACTGCATTCTTAAAACTATTCCAACCCTCTTCAACCCCCCCACTACTCATACCTGCACCAGCCCACCTTTCTGCCAATAGTTGCTTATATCTCACCCGAACTTCCTCCTCCCTTAGTTTATACACTTTCACCTCCCTCTTGTTGTTGCCATTTTTTTTTCCCCATCTACCTCTTACTCTAACTGTAGCTACAACTAGATAATGATCCGATATATCAGTTGCCCCTATATAAACATGTACATCCTGGAGCCTACCCTTCAACCTTTTTATCCACCAACACATAATCTAACAAACTACTTTCATTACGTGCTATATCATACCTTGTATATTTATCCTCTTTTTCATAAAATATGTATTACTTATTACCAAACCTCTTTCTACACATAGCTCAATTAAAGGCTCCCCATTTTCATTTACCCCTGGCACCCCAAATTTACCTACTACTCCCTCCACAACATTTTTACTCACTTTAACATTAAAATCCCCAACCAAAAGCACTCTCACATTTGGTTCAAAACTCCCCACGCATTCAATCAACATTTCCCAAAATCTCTCTCTCTCTCCTCTACACTTCTCTCTTAACCAGGTGCATATACGCTTACTATAACCTACCTCTCACATCCAACCTTTATTTTACTCCATATAATCCTTGAATTAATACATTTATAGTCCCTCTTTTCCTGCCATAGCTTATCCTTCAACATTATTGCTACTCCTTCTTTAGCTCTAACTCTATTAGAAACCCCTGACCTAATCCCATTTATTCCTCTCCACTGAAACTCTCCCACCCCCTTCAGCTTTGTTTCACTTAAAGCCAGGACATCCAGCTTCTTCACATTCATAACATCCACAATCATCTCTTTCTTATCACTTGCACAACATCAACGCACATTCAGACTTCCCACTTTGACAATTTTCTTCTTATTCTTTTTAGTAATCTTTACAGGAAAAGGGGTTACTAGCCAATTGTTCCCGGCATTTTAGTTGACATTTACAACACGCATGGCTTACGGAGGAAAGATTCTTATTCCACTTCCCCATGGATATAAAAGGAAAAGTAATAACACGAACTATTAAGAAAAAATCAAAGAAAACACAGATGAGTGTGTATAAATAAACATGTACATGTATGTGTAGTGTGACCTAAGTGTAAGTAGAAGTAGCAAGACGTACCTGTAATCTTGCATATTTATGAGACAGACAAAAGACACCAACAATCCTACCATCATAAGAACATAAGAACATAAGAAAGGAGGAGCACTGCAGCAGGCCTGTTGGCCCATACTAGGCAGGACCTTTACAATTCATCCCACTAACAAACATTTGACCAACCCAATTTTCAATGCTACCCAAGAAATAAGCTCTGATGTGCAAGTCCCACTCAAATCCAACCCCTCCCACTCATGTACTTATCCAACCTAAATTTGAAACTACCCAAAGTCCTAGCCTCAATAACCCAACTAGGTAGACTGTTCCACTCATCAATTACCCTATTTCCAAACCATATACTTACCATACCATAATGGTATTGTAGTAATACCGCACCTAAGCCAGTATTGGAGGCATCAGTTCTTAAACAAAATGTTTTATTAATATCTGGAATCTTAAGTATAGGGTCTTTCGAAAAGATACTTTTAATCTCATTAAACTTTTCCCGAGCTACGTCGGAAAGTTCAAGAGGTTCCTTCACAGACTTTTTAAGGAAGTCGGATAAGATGCCTGTAAGATCAGTAAGGTTCGGGATAAACCGTGCATATAAATTTACAGAACCAAGAAAGCTACGCATGAGCTTCTTGGTTTTGGGGAATATAAATTCTAATAAAGCTTTGATCTTACTGGGGAGAGGCTGCAGAGAGTTATTAGAAAGTATGAGTCCAAGATATCTAATTTTGTTATACCCAAGGAAGCATTTCTTCGGCTTGGCAGTGAGGCCATGTGAGCGTAACATACGCAAAACTGATGTTAATGTTTGGATATGCTCGCCCCATGTGGATGTCATTATGTAAATGTTATCAAAATAAACTGAAACATTTGGCATATTACCCAAGACCTTTCTCATCAGTCTCACGTAAGTAGCACAGGCAGTTACCAAACCGAAGGGCATAGTTCTATACTGCATCAGTCCTTGGTGAGTAGGAAAAGCGGTGTACTGCTTAGAAGAAGGATCTAACCTTACTTGATGATATGCCTGCGCAATATCAATCTCTGAAAAGAAGGAAGCGTCATAAAATTTGTGTAGATCGCTATCTATTAAGGGCATAGGTTCAGCATCCCACCGACTTATAGCATTAAGGCCTCTGAAGTCAACAGCAAGTCTATATGAATTATCCTCCTTCTTAACCATGACTACTGGTGAGCAATATGCAGATACTGAAGGTTCAATGATCTTTAGTTTTAATAATTTGTCTACCTCTAGGTCAAATGCATCCCTAAGGTGAACTGGAACTGGGTATAATTTTCGTTTGATAGGATTGTCCGTCACTAAGTCAATCTTATGGACTACCGTGAAGGTAACACCTGGAATATCAGTAAAGACGTCTGAAAAGTTACTCACACATTGAAGTAGTTCATGTCTCTTATGGTCATCCAAAGATTCATTAATATTAATGTTGGTAGCATCCGAGTGGTCAAGAGTCACCAAGTCATGTAGTTCTTCATCATAGTCTATGTTAGAGGTGTCAATTACGCACACCTTACATTCTTCAGTTGTCGTATCAAGTTCGTGTGGAAAAACTAAGTCAAAGTTATTAAGGCAGTTAACCGAATTTCTTCGGTAATATTTCTTAAGGATGTTGATATGATAAAGTTTAGGTTTCCCCTTAAACTTCTATGAGGTAGTCAAATTTCCCACAAATTTTTAATACTTTATATGGACCTTTCCATGCTACTAATAATTTATTTGACTTGATCGGCAAAAGTACCAGAACTTCATCCCCTACTTTAAAACTTCTCAGACTTTTGGAATCAAAATAGGTTTTGTACTGGTCCATTGACAAGCTTAAGTTTTTCGAAACTATGTCAGAGGTCTCCTCAAGTTTGGATCTAAGGTCAAGGAGAAACTGGTAAGAAGACTGAACCTCAGCATTTACCTCCTCATTAGTCCATAAGTCATGAAGGATGGACAATGGACCTCTGGCCTGTCTTCCATAGAGAAGTTCAAAAGGTGAAAACCCCAAAGAGTCACTGGGAACTTCCCTCATGGCAAACAAAGCACAGGGTAGGTAACGATGCCACTCCTTAGGTTTAAGGGAGCAAAGTTTTCTTAAAATTGACTTTAGAATCGAATGCTGGCGCTCAATCCTCCCATTACAGCTGGGATGATAGGGTGTGGTGAAGAGAGGCTTCACTCCCAGAAGTTGATATAGATGTTGCATTAAGTCAGATGTGAATTGTGTCCCACGGTCAGACAAAATTTCTCTAGGGATGCCCACTGGAGAAGATGGACAAAAGGGCTTCAGCCACCTCTGTAGTAGTTATGGTCTTTAAGGGAACGGCTTCAGGAAAGCTCGAAGCATAATCAACTAATGTTAATATATATCTATGTCCCCCAGATGAAAGTGGAGATAAAGGACCAACGATGTCAATAGCTACTCTTTCAAACGGTACCGTAAAGATAGGCGTTTTGACCATAGGTACTCGCCTGGTACCTCGGGAGGATGACAGTTGGCAAACTTTACACGATCTACAATAGGTAGTGACATCTGAGGACATTTTTGGCCAAAAATAGGTTTCCTTAATTTTATTTAAGGTTTTGCGATGCGAGAAATGTCCGGCCACTGGCAGGTCATGAGCCATTTTACGAACAGTCTCTCTGCATTGACTTGGAACAACTAAGATGGAATAGTCTATCTCATCTGAATTTAATTTGAATACCGACTTGTACAAGATACCTTTTATATATTCAAATTTATATGAAAAGTTTTTCCTTTGGATAACTTGATTTTGTTTAGCGGCATTATGGCATTTCTGAAGAGAAGGGCAATTACCTTGTAAATTGATAAAGGAGTCCTTCGATACATCTAAAGGCTTGAAGTCAGGGAAAATCAAAGGATGGACAGTAGGAGAAGCCTGGGCTTTGGTCTGAGCCCTAGTCAAGACATTTACAGTATCGGAGGTGATATCTTCACTTTCATCTAACAAGTGAACCGGTGATCCTACTTCCTCGCTTTCGAGAGTAGCATCACTGGTTTTTAATCCCACATGAATCTCGCGAGATATTGTCTCATCTGAACTTTCGAGGGGCTTCTCTGACTCTACAGGAAGAGGATCTGAAACACTTATATCCATCTTTGGTGATGAAAGGTCAACCTCAGAAGGAAGAATGGCACCTTTTACATTACCTATTAGTACGGAGCAAGAAGTGATGGGAGCTAGTACGGCTTCAGACCAACCTGTGAACCATTTAGACCTAATGTAACAACGGATGGTAGGAAAAGTGTCTGTACGGCCCAAGTAGTCTGAAAGTATAGCAGAGGAATGAGTTTCTTTAAGATTAGGGAACAGCTTATCAGAAAGGACTATACATGTGCATCCAGTGTCTCGTAAAATGGTAGATACATTAAGTCCATTAACTGTTCCTGAACAGAAGGGTGCTTGG
The DNA here is from genome assembly GCF_038502225.1 of Cherax quadricarinatus. Classification (NCBI taxonomy): domain Eukaryota; kingdom Metazoa; phylum Arthropoda; class Malacostraca; order Decapoda; family Parastacidae; genus Cherax; species Cherax quadricarinatus. Next base: position 446,057 of record NC_091323.1, on the reverse strand, counting down.
TCATTACAGTCTTTAAAACATCTTCCAACTTTTTGGACCTTCTTAGAAGGATAATCTGGACGTTTATGTCCCTTAACACCACACAAATGACAAACAGGAATAAAAGAAGTCATTTTACTTTCCACTAGAGCCTTTGATTTCTTAAGATCTGATGAACCCTTGCCCTTAGGGTTCGATCCCTTTAGGTCTTTATAGGAATTGTGAGCCTCAGCATACAAGTCAGCAGCCTCGGCAACTTCCTCAGCTTTAATCAGATTACGTTCTCTAATGAATGTTCGTATCTGGTGAGGAAGAGCTGTCAGGAACTGGTCAGCAACCATGAAGTCTCGAAGAGATTCATAACTGTGATCAATTCCTGAGCTCTCTATCCAAAAGTCGAACAAACGAAAGAGTGTTACCTGTAACTGTTGAAAGTTCTGGCCAGGCTGTAAGGTGGCACACCTGAAATCTTTCCTGTAAGAATTAGGTTTTTTTTGATATGCTTTAAGGATTGCCTTCTTCAGTAGGTTATAATTACATACGATATCCTGCGACAAAGTTGCATAGATATTCAAAGCGGTACCAGAAAATAACATTCCTAACCTAGTAGCCCAGGTGTCAGCAGGCCATTCACAGAGGGTAGTGGTATTTTCAAACCTCCTCTGTGAAGGGAGGTAAATTAGGTGTTGGAATATGTGCACTAGCTGCACGTTGTTCCATTACTCCTTAATCTAATTTCTGTTATGAGAAAGTTAACTTTTTATTCTCTAATTCAAGGCGAGCTTGTTCGAGCTCGCGATCCTTTTCTCTCTCCCTTAACTCATATTCTCTGTCCTTTGCTCTTTCCTCAAGTTCTCTTAATTTAACCTGTTCCTCACGTATCTTAGCTTGTTCCTCACGTATTTTAGCTTGTTCCTCACGTTCTCTAGCTCTTTCTTCACGATCAAGTCTATCACGCTCCTTTTTGTCTTCTCTTTCCCTTTCTAACTGTCTCTCTTCTCTCTCAATTCTCTCTCTTTCAAGTCTTTCCTGGATCTTAGCACTAATGAAAGATTCTAAATTTTTCCCAGTTATTCCTAACTTATTTCCAGCGTTCATTCAAAACTGGTATTCCTCCATACTTGCAAGAATAACTTAAACTACCAGGGGAAAACTGAAATGGGTATCAAAGAAAACGGAGGGTTCAATTCCTGCTCCGCTCAAACTGTAAATAAACCAGAGGGCTCGATCCCTACTTCAATTAAACAATATATATTAATGAAAACGAAGGGTTCTATGCCGGCTCCGAGCAAACAGTAAGTAGAATGGGGTCACTTGACCATCCAATCTTCTCACCAACAAATCAAGAGTGTCCTATGACAGTTCCCTTGATATAATAAAGAGCTCAATGAAACAAATTGTCACTGGAAAATCTCGGGTCCCTAGAGTCTAATCCTCCAAAGTGTTTCAAGCTCACAAGAAAGGTGGCAGAATTAACTATTATATCCTGCCTGACTTGACTTAAAATAAATTGAGACTATAACAATCACCAAATTTTAAATACCTGTACTGTAGTCCTACCATAGAGAATGATTACTCATGGCTGGTGGTAACCGTCTGTGGTATGCGGCGTTGAAGTTCCAATGGTAGATTCGAGATGGAATTGAATCTTGATTCTGTCGAGTTGTATCCTGGCAAGGTCGCCACTTGTGAAGGCTTACTCAGCTCTGTAATAACTTCAGACAGTATTACCAAAGCTGGCTCCTCCTCAGGAAAATTAATGAATAGAAAACGAAATAATAATTAACAAAGATAAACACTTTATTATTTATTAAAGCAAACATAAAACAATAAAACATGACAGGTACATCCTATTTGAAAGAAAAATGAAAAATGAAATGAATAAAATAACATTTGAACTCAACGCTAATATATATATTGGGGAGTCTGGTGTTGGTGACACTTCGTGTTGTTGAAATCTTAGCCGTTGCTGATGTGGGGGAGGGGGTCGCAGGTGTTGGTGACCACCACCCGCTAGTTCTTCACAGAGTATCTCCGTGAGTATTCTATCCCGATGACAGGAAAGCAGGTTCTTTACCGCTGCAATGATGTGGGGTTAAGACCTGCAATTTCATACAGGTGCACAGGCAATTAAATCCAAAATGGGACGTCTCCAGGACGTTAGTCCGTCTCCATCAGTTTTTCTCGTTGATTGACAGGTGACCCTCTCTGTCATCCAAGCTGAAAAGATAGACAGGTTACCCACTGCTTAAATAATCACTCTCCATGATAAGTACAATACCTAAAAGACGTGGTGATTATTACAACAGTCAACTTAGAGCAAGGCTGAAAAGACTAAGTTTATTATTGGTCAAAAGTGAAGCTTTCAACCAATAAATCCACTAAAATACAAGGCAGGCATATACTTAGTTTTGCTGGGAGCTGTGAGTCTAGTGATTACTGTTTGGACCAGAGCCCCACACGTCACCTTTCGGGGGGGGGAAGGAGGGGAAGGGATAGCGGGAGCTAGACTGACCCTACCTTAACAAGTAGCCGGCAGTGAAACTATTGTTACTATATACTCCATCGCTACTCCTATCTATTGAACTTTTCCCTCACAATGAAGGTGGTAGAATTCATACACATTGATCTATATTTTATGACGTAAAAAGTGACTTGCATTGAGTGAACTCAGTTTTCTCTCTCGTTCATGAACATCTTGTTGTTATTACACTTTATATATATTGTAAATATTGGTGGAGGAAATATATAGGAACTCAGAAACTACCCTTTCTTTTTGCCTTTATTGTCTGGAGATTTTTCATTGTCAAGAGATTTGATTTATGGTCAAGTATAAGCGGCCATTCTTCATGTTCGTGTGTTCTAAGCATGACAACCAACTCATTAAGAGTCTGTCCCCACAAGCGTGTGGAAACATAACATCAATTTGGCTGTGGACAAGTGTTCACTCAGTTGGCTGATATGTCAGTGTGTCAGAGAATCAGTATAACTGGGGCCTCTTTGTAGCTACTATAACTAATTTCCAGCTTGCGTAGTACACGAGGGAATGCATGTTTCGTGTGATTAGAATAAATTGCGACATATTCCGCGCACGCTCCTCCCCCACCTCCAGAGTACTGTTACGGCTCAGGTACATTGTATCTCCGAGTTTAGGGTGTGCACCACCATGGCAAAAAAAAAAAATCCTAATGGGTACGCCATTCCTCTCGTACCTTCCTGTCCAGCAGGCAGTACTTGACAAAAATAATAAAATTTAGCTAAATTTGTTTTTAAATGTGTGTGAAGCCAAGTCACTGCCACAGGGAGGGACAGCAGACAATAGGGGTAACAAAATGTAAGCCACATGTGGATGGTAACAATGTGACGCCTTACCAAATAAAAAAAAACTTCACGTGTTGCACAAACTATTAATGTATATCTAACATATAAGGTAAAAAAAAAGCTTAAGAGGCACTTAAGTTCTCCAGTCTTCTAATAACATGTTCATTTTTCTGCTATAATCTACTTTGTCCATAATTACTATCGCATTTGCTTTGTCTATTACGTAAGGTGAAGTCTACGATCTTTCCTTAATTCATGGTATAACTTAATAAATTTTTGAGGACAACTGTGTTGCAGAGGTTTGTGCTCTGCTCAGAGCATGTTATTAGAAGACTGAGGAACGTACGTGCCCCTTGGGGCTACCCAGTACTCTAATTCTAACCAGTAATACCATACACACCTATATACAATAAATATAACTTATGTTAACAAGCCTTGGAGAATGAGTTCGATGTGCTTACTCTTTGTGAGGTTATAAAGTCGTAAGACCCAGTACATATTCTACTTAGGGTTCTGTATATTAGCGGGTTATATAGAAGTCCTCCCGTGTTATGACTAGAGCTAGGGCGTTCTTTTCTATTGGTGAGTAGACCGGTTGGTGTTGCTTGAGTTTGGCAGAAAAATAGCAGATAGGATGGAGAAATCTCTTACAAGAGGCTTGAAGTTAATCTGCGTCAACTTCCTGCAGGAAAATGGGTGCTACGCAGAGCAATCTTATTATTTTTTGTAAAGTCTCCTGGCAACTGTTTGACCTCAAACGGAACTTTTCTACTGAAAGGGTCGTTAAAGGGGCCATAATGTCTGAAAAGTTAGGACGCAGTTTGCGATAAAATCCTACCATTCCCAGAAATCTTTGAAGGGTATTTTTGTCCTGTATCTTATTTATGGATGACCAGAATATAAGCAGTCATATATGCTACCTGGTCATCTTCAACTATGTAACATAAAAAAAAAGTGATTGATGTGTCCCATATCCTGATTGCTAAAGCACTCAATTCACATATTAAGGTCCGTGGTTCGATCCCTGGTACTGGTGGAAGAATTAAGGCGTTGTTTCCTTACGACACTTGCTCTCTGTTCGTCTAGCAATAAAACAGGTACTTAGGTGTTAGTCGACTGGTATGGGTAGCGTACTAATTTCCCCGAAATGCACTGCATAACAAGGGACTTTCTATATAGTAGTAGGTCACTGATGTCAACTAGGTCTGTGTACTTTGTACGTGTACTTGTAGAAATAAAAATTATTACTACTATTATTAAGATCGACCGAAATTAGATATACTAAGATTTACTGTCATGTGATACTGCCCAAACCTATCGAGATCTCTAAGACGGGAAATGTGCTCGCCACAGGTGTCAGAAACTAATAAATTATCCAGGTATACCAAAGTTGTTACTTACCCTTTTATGGACTGATGTTTTAAGAAGGTGGCTGGCGCAGTGTGCATGACCTCCTGGAAAAATAAATGCAGAGATTTTCTTGACGCTGTCCGTTAAAGTAACCTGTTCGTAGCCCTTCATGAAGTCTAATTTGGAGACAAATCTGGCCTCACTCACGAAGTCCACGATATCATCTACATGGGGAAGTGGGTAAGCATCTAGTACCGATTTCATTCACTTTCGGATAGTGGGGACACATACTAAGACCGTCATCTACCTGGAGTATACCTGGAGGGTATTCCGGGGATTGACGCCCCCCACGGCCCGGTCCATGAAAGATTTTTCTTCTGACACGTCCTCCAACAGGAAATTTCTCTCATCGAAGTAAGCTCTGCTTTCTCTCAGGGTAGCTCTGTAGAGAGAGAATAAAATAGGTTTATCTGTGCCCACATCTTAATTGTGAACTCCAAGACTGCGTACTTTTTGGAACATCCGAAAATACGTCTGGATAGGACCTTTGTATGAACCTAGAAGGTTTAACCCTTCTTTTTGATTGTAATAACAATAATAATTGTGCTTACGTAATTCCCTGCATAAGCAGACGTGGGTCTTTTAATACATCCGAGTTAGGCACTCTTATTTCAACCCCACAGACTTCTTGCATGGAGTCAGTATCTGTAGGAACAGAAAATAGTCATTAAAATTAAGATATGAAGTTTTCATACCTATCACCTGCTTTAAAAGTGGCACCAGGTACAGGTTCGTGGATCACAACTTTCTATCTTACACTAAATGGACAAGATCTAGATGCCTCGTCATGCCTCTGTTTCATATTTACCAGGGCTTTAAAGTTATGCTAAGCCTCTCGAAATACCAGGTTTGCCTTGCTTAAGAATCGTATGGAGTATTATTTCGTCATGTTATCTCCCAGCCACCCCTCTTTGAGCACGTGTAGAGGCCCTTGTATATAACGGATAGATATCTGCTCGAGAGGACTGTACCTCATAGACTCCTCCACATTTCTCTTGAAGCAAAAAAAAAAAAAAAAAAAAAAAAAGCCGTAAAGGCAAGGAATCGTTCCAGTCAGCTGAAAAATGTAGGAAATAAGTTTCCATTATTGCTTTCAAAATTTGACAGAGTCCTTCCAGTGCTCTTCCTGACGGTGGATGATAAGCTGCTTAAAAAGGATTACTAATTAGACGCCTTGGAACCTTGGTCACTTCATAAAGTACCGGGGAGTCCTATGTGGGATATAAATCAAATGAAGGTTTTCAAAATTACTTTGGTATTAATACTACACAAAGGCACTGACTCAGGATGTCTTGTGGTTTTTATCTTAGTAAAGATGTACTGGTTACTTGAGTTGGTCCTAGGTAAAGATCCTTCACACAGTCGATGATCAGGTCAACAAACAGTTCTGCATCAGCCGTTATAAGGTACAGAGGTGGTAAGTTATACACATCAACAACGGTTAGATATTTTTATTCCGAAACTTTTCGCCTACATAGTAGGCTTTTTCAGTCGAATACAATGGAGGCAGCAGAAACAATACAGATGTAAAAGATGATGTAATCAATCAATCACCCTCAAAGACAGTTTCGAGGAGGTCAGTCCCTCAGCTTCAGCTGCCTCTTCTGTATTCGACTGAAGAAGCCTACTGTGTAGGCTGAAAGTTTCGGAATAGGTAACCAGTTCACGTCATAACCACTATACATGTATTATACTCATCAACTTGTCGGTATTATATACTGATAAGTAATGTTCAATTTTCCCACCTGCTGGCACTCACACCACAACCTGACGTATCTCCGGACATCCATTTTAAGCAATAAAACCTCAGTGTCTCCCCATGGACGAATTATGTGCACAGATAAATTATATGCAATACCTGGTCTCTAAACGTTTATGTTATGGCTAGGCTATCAGACGTGAAACTCTCCATTAACTCCTAACCAGCAGGCTTTTTTTTCCATGAGAAAATAGTTTTTAATGAAATACAATTAGACATTCGGCGTTATTACACCCTTTTGTTCAGTTTAAGTAGACTGTTTCTACTTGTTACTATCACAATGGTATACTTTTACATGTTATTTTTTGCTATTTCACTTAGTTTTATATTCAGGAGTAATTCCATTAGTAGTTAAAATGGATTTACTCGACTTTGTAATATTATTACTTAGATTTGTACATAGGTAGGTTATATAATTAGTACAAACTGCTGGTGACCTGGCCAAGCACCAGTAGGTGTTTTGAGCTGCTCAACCCCTGCTCCGACCAAGTCAAAGTGGGCTGGTAAAGCCTCACTTTGTTCAGTTCATACCTTCCTCTGGACCAGGAAGGGTCGAGGGAAGTATCCACCTCTAAACCACCATTCGCCTCCCTAGAAAATCCCAGGAATTTTCGGGAACTTACTGCTAATACTTATCTTGGTTGGAGGAGGCGGTTGAGAAGCTCTTAGAGAAAGTGAAGCCAAGTGAGCAAGCCTCTGTAGTGTAAGAGGACTTATTGTAAAGTGAACCCTATCATAAGAAATCTATTAATGTGTTCGAGTTTTTAGGCAACGCCTGTGCATGTACATATACTAATATTTCGTGACTCAGAGCCATTTGTAAATACTTGACCTAGTACTGTGATGTTTTAATGAAAAATGGTAAAAGTATTCTACTCCTAGTGCAAAATATGAGAAGGTGGATTTAAGTGATTATTATGATTATTAATAAATTAAATAGAAACTAAGAAAATTCTATTTCCTCTACAAAGTGAAGATCCCTAAACGTACTAAGTTTATTTTGTTACGAAAAGCACTATAACCCAGGGACCAACTGACTATGTTCGTAACAGGCGTCGGCTTCAGAGACCGCCGACTTTAAGGCAGATGAGATGAGAGATGGAGGCGGGATCGTCTGGCAGTCCTGCCACACTGGAGTAGGAAAGCTTGACCAAGGATCTTTCACATGATTTACGAGACCCTGACTCGCTGTCATACTATAACAATTTGTCTAACCCAAAGTCTGAGTCTCCTGATAGGTCATCATTTTCACCAGATTTTCACCTTGAACATTACCCATGTTACAGCCATAACTGGAACTTGTTTAGGTGTAGATCTCTCAGGCTATAATACAGGATTAGGAAACTTTCTGGAATAAACTACGTCATCACCTATCACCAATAGTACGTATTATATGGGAAATTCACCTGACTCGCCAACACTTAAGTACACATTAAACACTTTACCTTTATAAATATTCTGTGAAGGAGGACAACAATAAGTCTCACCAAAAGCCTCTAGGAAAACATTTTTATGAAATGGAGTAAGTTCCATGGGATGTGGGCAAAACTTCATCTTGTAAGGAGCAAAAAGACCTCGTATCCCTAAACGTGCTAAGTCAAGGGAGGGCCGGATTCCTTGAAAGACATTGGGGAGGGAGCCATACATGCCTCTTCTTGTCCTAGGATTCGGGAACACTTGACAGGGAGAAAAATATTTTCCATATGATGATGATGAGTAATTGTCTTATTCGACTTTTCACTCGTGGAAGACCGTCTTTGAGACAGTCTGAGATAACCTGACTGGAGTTATGACAGTAGCGGCACCACAGAGGCTCTGAAATCTTTTCTCGACGAGCACCTGCCTGGTCTTTCGAGCTGGTTCACTCACGGCTTCAGTTTTCATACTACCTGCGGAGCTCTTCCCCGATTTTTTTTTTGTCGCAGCCGTACTGTAGGGAAGAAACTTTTAAGGCGCTCTCACTCAATATACGATTCACCTCGAAGGTGTCTGCCAATTTTTCTGCCTCAAGAACTGATGTCAAATGTGATCTTGCAAGAAAATCTTCAACTAGCCAACCATTTCCAGGAAACTGTAAACCAGAATAAATTGCACTGGGGTCACTAATATCTGCCTCCTGCCATGTTTCGCTATTTAGTAATGATCTTTGACTGGTGTCAACAAAATACACAAACGATTGACCTAATTGACGCCTATTCAGCTTAAGCTCTCGTTTATTTGGCTGGGTTACATTAATATCACTAAGCACCATAATCTTCGCAACGCTGTAATTAGAGAAGTCTTCATTACCCAGGCTAGAAGTGAATTCCTGTGCTCTACAGCGCCATGTAAATAAGGGTTATAAAATGCTTAATTGGCCATTACAGAGTTAGTCTGATTTTCGAATGATTCGAGAAACTGCTCAGACTCTGACTCAGAAAAACAAGGTACCGCGGAAACTTTTTCAGATAAAAATATTCATCTCGAGTACGGTGATATTGTCTCTTCCTCATCTCCGTCATATTCTTACTTAACAAAAGCACGCTGTTTCCTAGTCTGCTCAGCTGTAAGTTTTACCAGTTCGAGTGCCAAGGAAGCAGACTGATCTTGAGATAGTCTCGTCCACCGTCAGTTGCTCCTGTGGCTGACTGATTACCAGGTAAGTGTTCAAGTTTATGATAAAAACCTTTGTGAGAAAGGAAATAAAATAGGAACAGGAGATTAAGACGAGCTTCCTGAGCAGCAGACACCAGATGAAGTCACGTTGATGAATCAGACCTAAGTCTGTTGCGAATTAACTCGCGTAGCTGTTTATCAGTTGAAGTACGATAATATTCACTGCCAATATAACGAGCATTACGGATGCAGCGCTGTAGAAATAGTTTTGGTAAGGATTGCAAAGTATAAGCAGTAACCTAAAGCTTATCATGAACCGGTGGCATAACCCAGCCAGCTCTAAATGTAATAAGAGCCAACCGGTAATAATGCGCTCAGTACACAGTAGCAGTAACAGCAATGTTGGCTACACATCAGTGGTATAAAACATGAGCACATATTACGAACAAAGGTACGCGTAGTTTTTGAACACCTATACATATCCTCTACCAATATTTGTAATATGTACAAGAGCAGCAAGATGTTAATGTGTGTTAAAGCAAAGTGTGTTAACTTACTGCAATTACGTTCTCGCCCAATGCAAGATAAACATTGGTATACCTTACATCAGGTGAAAAGCGTCAGTGAAAGTCTGCCCAACCATGAGTAGAAACGCAACATCAGTTCACGAGGGAGACCCGGATGGTTGATGTTGAAAGCCGACAGTGAATCAGAGTAGCCGAGGCTCCTTCAGCATGCAAAAAGTGCTTGTGTGATGATGCCAAATAAATTGTAAGGCACTCGGAGAATGTCGTAGTGTATGTGTACTCACCTAATTGTGGTTGCAGGGGTCGAGACTCGGCTCCTGGCACCGCCTTTTCACTGAAAGCTACTAGGTCCTCTCTCTCCCTGCTCCATGAGCTTTATCATACCTCGTCTTAAAGCTATGTATGGTTCCTGCCTCCACTACCTCACTTGCCACTTCCTGACTACTCTATGACTGAAGAAATACTTCCTAACATCCCTTTGATTCATCTGTGTCCCCTCTGGAACATCCTGTCTGCCCGCCTTGTCTGCTCCACCCAGTATTTTGTATTTCGTTATCGTGTCCCCCCTAACCCTCCTATCCTCCATTGTCGTCAGGCCGATTTCCCTTAACCTTTCTTCGTAGGACATTCCCCTTAAGCTCTGGAACTAACCTTGTCGCAAACCTTTGCACTTTCTCTAATTTCTTGACGTGCTTGATCAAGTGTGGGTTCCAAACTGGTGCTGCATGCTCCAGTATGGGCTTGACGTACACGGTGTACATTTCTTTAACGATTCCTTACTAAGGTATCGGAACCTTATTCTCAGGTTTGCCAGGCGACCATATGCTGCAGCAGTTATCTGGTTGATGTGTGCTTCTGGAGACGTGCTCGGTGTTATACTCACCCCAAGATCTTTCTCCTTGAACGAGGTTTGCAGTCTTTGGCCACCTAGCCTATAATCTGCGGTCATCTTTGCCCATCCCGATCTTCAAGACTTGGCATTTGGTGGGTTAAATTCCAGAAGGCAGTTGCTGGGCCAGGTGTCCAGCCTGTCCAGGTCTCTTTAAAGTCCTGTCTGATCCTCATCTGATTTAATTCTCCTCCTTAACTTCACATCTGCGAACAGGGACACTTCTGAGTCTCTCCCTTCGATCATGTCATTCACATATACCAAAAATAGCACTGGTCCTAGGGCCGACCCCTGTGGGACCCCGGTCGTCACAGGTGCCCACTATACCTCATCACGTACCATGACTTGTTGTTGCCTTCCTGTCAGGTATTCTTTGATCCATTGCAGTGCCCTTCCTGTTATATGCACCTGATCCTCTAGCTTCTGCACTAATCTCTCGTGAGGAACTGTCGAAGGGCTTCTTGCAGTCCAAGAAAATGCAATCAACCCACCCCTCTCTCTCGTATCTTCCGTTACATTATCATAAAACTCCAGAAGGTTTGTGACACAGCATTTGCCTTCCATGAATCCGTGCTGGTTGTCGTTTATACTCTTGTTCAGTTCCAAGTGCTTCACCACTCTCCTGATAATCTTCTCCATGACTTTGCATACTATACACGTCAGTGACACTGGTCTAAAGTTTAGTGCCTCTTTTCTGTCTCCTTTATAAAAATGAGAACTACATTTGCTGTCTTCCATACCTCAGGTAGTTGCCCAGTTTCCAGGGATGTGTTGAAGATTGTGGTAAGTGGCACACACAACATATCTGCTCCCTCGCTAAGGACCCACTGGAAAATGTTGTCCGGTCCCATTGCCTTTGAGGTATCAAGGACCCTTAGCAGCAGCTTCACCTCCTCATTTGTGGGTATGTCATCCAACACTAGTTGGTAAATTCCTTGTTGGTGTTCCCTTCTGTTCTATCTTCCCAGAGTCCTTCCTGTCTCAGCTGTAAATACTTCATTAAATCTCGTGTTGAGCTCCTCACATTCCTCTTGATCGTTTCTTGTGAGTTCCCCACTTTCTTTCCTCAGCCTGATCACCTGGTCTTTGACTGTTTTCTTCCTCCTTACGTGGCTATACAGCAGTTTCGGGTCAGTCTTGACTTTCGATGCTATGTCGTTCTCGTACTGTCTCTGGACCTCCCTCCTTATCTGTGCATATTCGTTTCTGGCTCTTCGACTAATCTCCTTATTTTCCTGTGTCCTCTGCCTCATGTACCTTTTCCATTCTATAGTGCACTTAGTTTTTACCTCCCTACACCTTCGGGTAAACCAAGGACTCGCTTTGGTCCTCCATTATTACTGTTGCCCTTGGAAACAAACTTTTCTACTGCCTCCTTGCATTTTGTTGCTACATATTCCATTATTTCGTTTACCGACTTTCCTACAAGTTCTCTGTCCCACTGAGCCTCCTGCAGGAAGTTCCTCATACCTGTGCAGTCCCTCTTTTCATAGTTTGGCTTTTCCCACTCAACTCCTGTTACCCTCTCCACTTGTAACTCTACAATATAATCAAAACTCGGAACCATGTGATAACTAACTCCAGGGGCCTCTTAATGTGATGTCCTTAATGTCTGAACTGCTCAGGGTGAACACAAGGTCCAGTCTCGCTGGTTCATCCTCCCCTCTCTCTCTGGTAGTGTCCCTGACATGTTGATGCATGAGATTTTCCAGTACCACATCCATCATCTTGGCTTTCCATGTTTCGGGACCCCCATGTGGCTCCAGGTTTTCCCAATCGATCTCCCTGTGGTTGAAATTGCCCATAACCAGTAACTTTGCTCTGCTCGAGTGAGCTCTTCTTGCCACCTCAGCCAGTGTGTCCACCATCGCTCTTCATATTCCTCTCTTGGCCTCCTGCAGTTCTGTAGTGGGTTATACATCACTGCAATGATTCTTATGTTCCCCAGACTGAATTGTACCTACTATGTAGTCTCTTTCTACAATCTCGTCCATGCCTTCCATTTCCTCAAATCCCTATCGGTTTTTTATGAGCATTGCAACTCCTTTCCCCCTATACTCTTAAATTTCCTCAGGATCCGATGCACTGGTGGGAAGATTGCGTCTGTTATTGTCTCGGCGAGTTTCGTTTGTGTGACTGCTATGATGTCTGGGGACTTCTCATTCATTCTTTCATGCCATTCCTCATATTTATTTGTTATTCCGTCAGCATTCTTGTACCAAACCTTCAGCTTCTTTTCTATCACTGGTCCTGGGAGAATATTGGGGTTGGGGGAGCGGGAGCCCTGGAGGGGGCCTATGGGGGTTGTGTGGGTGGGGTTTGTGATGGGGGTGGGGGCAGTGGTAACAGTGTGTGGGTTTTGGTTTAGATTGTTCAGTTGCGTGGATGGAGTCCTTCTTCAGATGTTTCTGGAGGGTGTTTGTCCTTCCACCTGGGTCTGGGTCCGGCTCATCTTCATCATTGCCTCTCGTTCCTCCTCTCGTCTTTGTACCCTCTGTGTGTGTGTGTGTGTGTGTGTGTGTGTACTCACCTATTTACTCGCCTATTTGTGGTTGCATGGGTCGATTCACAACTCTTAGGTACATCTTTCCACTGTTCGCTACAATGTCCACTCTCTGACTGCTTCAGAAGCCTTGTCGTACCTCTTCTTTAAGCTATGTACGGAACCAGCCTCCACTACATCGCTCTTGCTGTGCACCATTTGTCCCCTAAAAATTGTCTAGCGACACTTATAAGAACATAAGATAGAAGGAACACTGCAACAGGCCTACTGGCCTATGAGAGGCAGCTCCAATTCTCCCACCGGCTTAAGCCGGTGGGAGAATTGGCCTAGTGAGGTCAAACGCGTCACTTAATTCTACACCTTTCTAGAGAGTGCAGATTCAGGGCCCTCAGTCTCTCCTCATAGGGAAGATTTCTGATACATAGGATCAACTTTGTCATTCTCCTTTGAACGTTTTCCAGTGCATTTATATTCATTCTGTAATACGGTGGCCAAAACTGTGCAGCATAATCTAAATGAGGCCTAACCAAGGATATATCGAGTTGAAGAACAACCTGAGTACTTCTATTATTTATACTTCTTGCTATGAAGCCAAGAATTCTGTAAGCTTTATTGCGAACACTAATGCACTGTTGTCTTGGTTTTAGATTACTGCTAACCAGAACTCCTAAATCCTTTTCGCAATCCGTAATATTAAGATTTACATTATTTAATTTATATGTGGCATTGTTATTTTCCTGTCCAACATTTAGAACTTTGCATTTGTCTATATTAGACTGCATTTGCTACTTCTCCGACCATTGCATCAGTCTATTCAAATCATCCTGGAGTGCTCTAATGTCTTCATTAGAATGAGTTGGACGGCCTATGTTGATGTCATCAGCAAATTTGCTTATGTCGCTATTTATTCCCTCATCTGTCGTTTATGTAGACTGTGAACTACAAAGGGCCCAACACTGACCCCTGAGGAACACCGCTTGTGACGTGCCCCCATTTCTGATTTTTCTTGCATAACAGACTCTCTGCTGCCTATTCGTCAACCATGCCTCAACCCAGGAAAAAATTTCTCCTACTCGGTATGCCTTAAGTTTCCTCAATAGTTTCCTCAATGTGGAACTCTATCGAAAGCCTTACTGAAGTCCATATACACGATATCATATTCAATACCTTTACCTACCTCTTCAGATACCTTAGTGAAGAAAGTTAGTAAATTCGTAAGACAGGAACGCCCCTTTGTAAAACCGTGCTGAGATTCATTACGAATTGATTCGGCAATTATTGATTCCATATATTTTTCATTATAGAGGTAAGGCTTATTGGTCTATAGTTCGAAGCCAAGGACCTGTCACCTGCCTTGTAAATAGGCATTACATTTGCCATTTTTCACATATTAGACACTATGCCAGTTTGTAGTGATATGTTAAAAAGATTAGCCAAAGGTATGCTAAGTTCCTCTTTACATTCCTTTAACACCCTTGCAAACAGTTCATCAGGGCCTGGGGATTTGTTAGGTTTTAGTTTCTCTATTTGTCTGAGGACCATGTCACTAGCTACCGCAATCGTGCATAGTTTATTATCATCCTGTTCTACATAATCTATTATTTCAGGAATTTCGCTAGTATTTTCCTGGGTAAAAACTGAGAGGAAGTAGGTATTGAGAATTTCACACATATCCTTATCACTGTCAGTGATCTGACCAGAGTTAGAGTTACTCTTAAGTGAGCCAATCTTGTCCCTAATCTTATTTCTGTATACCTAAAAGAACCCTTTTGCGTTAGTCTTCGAATCCCTTGCGACCTTAGGCTCATAATCTCTTTTTGCCTTTCTTATTCCTTTCTTTACTTCTCTCTTTAATTGAATATATTGATTTCTTAACTGCCCATCCCCTCTTTTGATACGCCTATATATGCCTCTCTTTTGACCAATGAGATGTCTTAATCTATTGTTCATCCATTTGGGATCATTTCCCTACTCGGAACAAAAGTTGTCTGGGCAGCAAGAACTATGCTCTGAAAAACGTCATATTGGCAACCAAGTTCACCTACCTGACCCATAGTCAGGACATCCCAATTTAGCCCACCCAGGTAATTCCATGATATATTGAAACTAAATGTTTTCTGATCAGTTTCTCCAAACTCATCATTAACCTCAAGATTATTAATTAGTGATTTTTTTGTTGGCAAGAACCAAGCTGTATTAACAAGTGCTATTAGCTAAATTTGTCCTGCAATGTCTGCTACTGCAGCACTTTTTCGATAACAGTTAACGTGAAACATGTCCTCTACCGGCAACACTTTTCCTGCAACACTTGTTCTGCAATAATTACAACATTTGTCTTGCAAAGCTTTTCCTGCAGCACTTGCATTTCAACAGTAGTATTGGAACACTTGTAACTAGTGGACAAGTGCTCCATTCAAGTTGATTTTAATGCTATCCGAAATGCTCTGCATAATCAGGAGCTTCTCGTAAAGTATACCAATAATGTCGACTAAACAAACATATATCAAGCGGATAATGTACTTTTTTAGAAATAATTGTTATTATTACTATCCAAACTAAGCACTGAACCACCAAGGTCATATAGCGCTGAGCCCAGTGAACAGGATGGGATGTGTCGCGCTTACAGTAGAGTTCAGCCGGCACCAGCCTCGGCGCCGGTACAATTTGACAGTACATTCGCTGCAAAGATAAGAACCCCGTGATTCTCCACTTCCTCCTATATTGCTGTCTAAACGGGATGCTATTTGTTTTACGTGTGGCATGCTTGGACACTAGAAAATCTAAGTGTCTTAGACCTCTGTTTAAACCTCATAGCCATGATGACTATCGTAGGAACCTCCGAAGACTCCTATAGTGTGTTCCACTAGTTTTCAGAGCATGACAATAAAGAGTGTAAATCTATAAAACGTTTGAAAAAATTCTCATCTAAGTAGATCTCTGGATGTTCAGTCTAGCAAACGCAGTTACCGGTCCGTAGACAGTCTTGGAATTTGGAGGAGACTCGGACCGGCAGAAAGTCACTTTGACAGAGTCGATCTATTCTGTCTGAAATGCAAATGATCCTCTGAGTGAAGATGCATTTACCTGAAGATTGAGACATTTATGCAACATATGCGAGTCTTTACTGAAGAAACGTTTCGCCACACAGTGGCTTCATCAGTCCAATACAAAGTAAAAATGGGTAAGAGGAGGAGGAATTTGAGGTAATCCGTCCCTCAGCCTGGAATCGATGGGGACGGATTACCGAGGGATTGATTACCTCAAACTCTTCTCCTTACCCATTTCTATTTTGTATTGGACTGATGAAGCCACTGTGTGGCGAAACGTTTCTTCAATAAAGATTTCCATATGTTGCATAAGTGTCTCAATCTTCAACTTGTCGATTTAAAACCATTCATCACATGGATTTACCTGCATACAAGACGATGAGCACTGTCATGGCGATGACGAGGTTTGTATCAGTTGTCCTAAAATGTCCAACCTAGACACCAACCCTCGAGCCACTACCACCCTTAATATCATCTTTATTTACTACAAGTACATGTACAAGGTATACAGGCCTAGCTGACATCAATGACATAATACTATATAGAAATCCGCTTGTTATGCAGAGTATTTCCGGCAAAATAGGTCAGTTTTGTCCCAGGATGCGACCCACACCAGTCAACTAACACCCAAGTACCCATTTTACACTGATGGGTGAAGAGGGGCAGCAGGTGTCTTAAGGAAACGTCCTAATAATGTTTTCCAGCCGTACCGGAGATTTAAACTCAAAACCTCAGTGCGTGAGCCGAGTACGCTAGCGATCGAGCTACTGGACACCTTGATTGACGACCTGGAAGTCTCGTGTCTTCGTGATCAGTACGACAACTTGTCTGGTTCCCTGATGGAGTCTCTCGCTTACAGCAAACATCTGACATTCGGCGTCCCAGGCAGTGTAGGTAATGACCACAATTGAATATGAGATTCGGGAAAGAAAATTGTCTATTAAGTCCATTCTGAACTATGACATAACCTTCTTTGGAAAGCTTATTGGTCTCAAGACGATAATAGACTTGAAAATTCACCTTGATCCCCTTATAAGAAAGCTAACATTGATTGTTTTGATGTTTCTGTTTACGAATGCGTATCAGTTCTACTGTCACTCAATTTCCGAGTATGTTCAGTATTTGAAAACCTTTGAAATAGAGGCTTTCCACAGCAGCAGCAACAGCAGCAGCAGCTACAGCTGCTGCTGCTGCTGCTGCTCCTGCTCCTGTTGTTCCTGCTGCTGCTGTTCCTGCTGTTCCTGCTGCTGCTGTTCCTGCTGCTGCTGTTCCTGTTCCTGCTGCTGCTGCTGCTGTTGTTCCTGTTCCTACTGCTGCTGCTGCTGCTGTTCCTGTTGTTCCTGTTGCTGCTACTGTTCCTGTTGTTCCTGCTGCTGCTGCTGCTACAAGAGGTTGGTCTCCTGCTCAGCCCGACTTCACGTTATAGTAGAAACTAGTCTGGGACGCTCGGACGAATCAGTGCGTTATCTCAAGTTAGGGTTGTGATGGTAATCAGGTGGTACTCTGACGGCAGGTGACTGTCTGAATCAGGTTATGCTCCTGTGAACAAAGCTAGACCTTGCACAAAAAATGACGTCACTTTGTCAGCTAACTCGCTCACAGAAGTTGCTGTCTTTGTTAACAAAGCTGTTGAAGGAGACCCCGTGCTAGCTGGCAATGACTCGATCGAAGTGAAAACTGTATCCACAGAATCATCCGTGCAAATTTCGAAGTAGACATTTACCAAGTCTACAAATGGACTTCAGAAAAAAAATTATGAAGTCCGGTGAGAACAATATCAGTTACTTCCCTATGGAAAACTTGAAAAAATAAAACCTGGATTGGAGTTTAAAACAAATTCTAGAGTCACACTAGAGGGGAAAACTAATGTGAGGGACCTGGGAGTGATAATGTCAGAGAATCTCACTTTCAAAGATCACCACAATGTGTCTACCACATTTGTTAACAAAATGATAGGGTTAATAATGAGAACCTTCATATATATATATCCATTCTTTCAAAGTAGACGTCCATTACATACAGGGAGAACAAAACATAACTGATTCACTATCATGGATCCGAGTGAATGTGAATGAAATATATTACACATTTGAATTAGATGTGTAACACCTTGTATCCCTTGTATACAGGGGAGGGAGGAGAGGGGAGGGGCTAGGCTAGGCTAGGCTAATCGCCCAGGCCTAAATATCTGGGCATTCAAAAACGGTGATTCAATTTTTTATAAAAAAATGTTGGGAAATTGTGCACATTGGTAAGAGCAAAGATGAGTGTTGTAATAAACAGTGTGTGAGAGAAACAATACTTCCACCTGAGCTGCCATGTGAATTTTTGCGGCTGTTATATAACCTCACAACCCCAACCCATCCTTCAAGACCGTGTGCCGACCTACCCACCACTGTCTCCTCCATTCAGTGGGCCACCACTTTCGCTTGACAATAATGTGTATTTCAATGAGTTTTAAGAGACAGTTCAAGATTCCAAAATCCCTATTCATCTCCTACTCAACAGAATTTTTCTTTTGAAGATTAAACAGATCTTCATCTTGACGGTATTGTACACCATTCGTGAACAATTTTTCTTCTGTGGGACGATGGACGAGTACGAAGACGTCTCTCTTGCACAGTCACTTGCTACATTATACACCCATACATCATACACCCTTCTCCTCCATCCATGCCTCATACACCCTTCTTCTACACCCATGCCTCATACACCCTTCAACCCCAATAACTCATACACCCTTCTCCTACATCCATGCCTCATACACCCTTCTTCTTCACCCATGCCTCATACACCCTTCTACGCCCATGCCCCGTACACCCTTCTACCGCCATACGTCATACACCCTTCTCCTACATCCATGCTTCATACACCCTTCTTCTACACCCATGCCCCGTACAGCCTTCTACTCCCATACCTCATACACACTTCTACATCCATGCCTCATACACCCTTCTCCTACACCAATACCTCACTTCACGCATCTTTTCCCAGCTTGCGATACTCGACCGCCAGCCTGGCTTTGTTATGGCGGAATCAGAGTTTCAGAGGGTGTTGTGGCCAGGACCGGTAAGGTAGCACCTGCCCAAGGCATTCTGGCCAGGACCGGTAAGGTAGCACCTGCCCAAGGCATTCTGGCCAGGACCGATAAGGTAGCACCTGCCCAAGTGACATCTACCAGTAAACGACAGGGATTACTCCGTTAACGCCACTCGAGCGTTAACTGGAAATAGCCAGCAGCGTTCTTGAGCGTTCTGAGCTGTGCTCAGACCTCAGCGACACAAATATCCTCAAAGATCTGTTAAGTTGTACCATGAATTAAGGAAAGATCCTGGACTTCACCTTATGAAACAGACAAAGCAAATGCGATAGAAATTATGAACAACGTAGATTATAGCGGAAAAATGGACATGTTAAAAGAAAACTGGGGAAGTTAGGTGCCCCTTAAGGCAAACACTCGGTGGTACACATCCTTCCCCTCAGTAAGACATACTAATGTTGATAAGATAAGAGATAAGATTTTGTTCGGATTTTTAACCCCGGAGGGTTAGCCACCCAGGATAACCCAAGAAAGTCAGTGCGTCATCGAGGACTGTCTAACTTATTTCCATTGGGGTCCTCAATCTTGTCCCCCAGGATGCGACCCACACCAGTCGACTAACACCCAGGTACCTATTTGCTGCTAGGTGAACAGGACAACAGGTGTAAGGAAACGTGTGGAAATGTTTCCACCCGCCGGGAATCGAACCTGGGCCCTCCGAGTGTGAAGCGGGAGCTTTAGCCACCAGGCTACCGGGCTACCTTCAAATTTTTTTTCCGGTTATGCGAGAACAATTTTGGAAAAAAAACTATGTTAGATGGTGGGTAAGGCACCCAAGTACTCCCTTATATATGGTACATCAGCGTTGAAAATTAGAAAAACGAGGAAAACATTATTGCTGACACTGTACAGAATAAGTTTATGAATCACTCTGTTCGTTTTATTTAAAAACGCGATATTTTTCAGGCTTTCTTTTCTCCTTGTTTTCTTAAAATTATTTACAATCGTGTAAGAAAAAACTATTTAAATTTTATTTTTCTATGGCAGTCAAATTTGATAAAAAGTTATTTAAAATTTGCCAGTTGTCATCTTCACAGCCCAAAATTTATACACAAATATTTTCAGTTAAGAGACACCAGCATTTAAGGATGTAATTAAACCCACCAGAAAAGTTATCTGCTTATTACATACAAAAAAAGTTTATTTAATAAAAAACTGGCAATTTTAGTTTTATACAGGTCAAACTGCCAAGTGTTCGTGTAATGAAGCAATCTAACACTAACAGTCTGAGTGATCATGAAAGGCAGTTTCCAGTAATTGACATCATTCCAGCGATTGAAGTTGTTTTTATTAAACATTTTAGTAAAATTTAAAATTTACACAACGCAGACGATAAGACCATTAAAACAGGTTTTCTTTAGTTATTGAATATAAACCAATATCATTATTTATTCAATAAACTGGCAAATTGGGACTTGTCTCAAAAAAAAAAAAAAAAAAAAAAAAAAAAAACGCAAACCTTATCTTCAAAAAACCACTACAGTGCTTACAGTTTGAAGCCCATCAGATGAGGCATTCTCTAGTTATGTCACTGACTCCAGCAATGTCAAGTTATACCAGCAAGTTGCATCACCCATTAAATGGAGAAGCTACTCAGAAGAGGGAGATTGAAATTTATTTAATGTTATTTACCTGGAGTTTACCTGGAGAGAGTTCCGGGGGTCAACGCCCCCGCGGCCCGGTCTGTGACCAGGCCTCCTGGTGAATCAGAGCCTGATCAACCAGGCTGTTACTGCTGGCTACACGCAAACCAACGTACGAGCCACAGCCCGGCTGGTCAGGAACCGACTTTAGGTGCTTGTCCAGTGCCAGCTTGAAGACTGCCAGGGGTCTGTTGGTAATCCCCCTTATGTATGCTGGGAGGCAGTTGAACAGTCTCGGGCCCCTGACACTTATTGTATGGTCTCTTAACGTGCTAGTGACACCCCTGCTTTTCATTGGGGGGATGTTGCATCGTGTGCAAGTTCGGTACTAGTCCCTCTAGGATTTTCTAGGTGTATATAATCATGTATCTCTCCCGCCTGCGTTCCAGGGAATACAGTTTTAGGAACCTCAAGCGCTCCCAGTAATTGAGGTGTTTTATCTCCGTTATGCGCGCCGTGAAGGTTCTCTGTACATTTTCTAGGTCAGCAATTTCACCTGCCTTGAAAGGTGCTGTTAGTGTGCAGCAATATTCCAGCCTAGATAGAACAAGTGACCTGAAGAGTGTCATCATGGGCTTGGCCTCCCTAGTTTTGAAGGTTCTCATTATCCATCCTGTCATTTTTCTAGCAGTTGCGATTGATACAATGTTATGGTCCTTGAAGGTGAGATCCTCCGACATGATCACTCCCAGGTCTTTGACGTTGGTGTTTCGCTCTATTTTGTGGCCAGAATTTGTTTTGTACTCTGATGAAGATTTAATTTCCTCGTGTTTACCATATCTGAGTAATTGAAATTTCTCATCGTTGAACTTCATATTGTTTTCTGCAGCCCACTGAAAGATTCGGTTGATGTCCGCCTGGAGCCTTGCAGTGTCTGCAATGGAAGACACTGTCATGCAGATTCGGGTGTCATCTGCAAAGGAAGACACGGTGCTGTGGCTGACATCCTTGTCTATGTCGGATATGAGGATGAGGAACAAGACGAGAGCGAGTACTGTGCCTTGTGGAACAGAGCTTTTCACCTTGTGGAATTTAACTGGAATTTAACTGGAATAAAATTTTTTTTTACACGATTTTACAAGTTTAATGGGAAAATGTGTACCTAGATACCTGAGGTTCACTCTCCGCCATCTTTGAACTACGAGTCACATTTTTTGTGAAGGTTCGAAGCCTTGCCACCAGTAGCGTGCAGACGGAGGAGGGGGGGGCGAAGCGGCGGTGGCTCCGGGCATCACCAGACCTCTGCATGCCACTGCATGCCACTGAGGGTTTTTAAATGTTATCAGAGAGGAAATTCTAGTATATGGGAATAGGTTCATTTGGCATAGGCAGGTGTCACAGGACACCTGCTTGTGCCAACTCTTCCAAGAATATCGCCCTCGTGACCGTACAAAAGTATTAAACATTTGAAAGCTTCTCGAGTTATGAGCGAAATAAAAACGGAAAGTTAAAGGGACAAAATAAGACAAAAACTGTGGCAATTACTGGAAATTCCCCTCTTCAAGGGGGGCTCCTTGGCGTGGTGAAGAGGCTCTTGGTCTGAGGAATTAGACCTATCGGTCTTCTTCCTCAGACCGAACCTAATTACCCCCCAATCTCCCCTCCCCTATCCCATCCTCCCCTTTTTCCTTTCCTCCTCCTCCTCCCCACCCCTCCCTTTTGCCCTTCCTCTTTTTGTCCTTTGGGATTTCTCCCACAGGCGCGCTAGTTCCTAGGTAGGGGAAAGGATACCGGGGTCCATCCCATTCCGTTGAGGTTCTTAGCGGTGGCGTAGTTTGTCGTGGAATCTGGATCGCCTGGGGATGTCCCGATCCCTCTCCGGTATCCCGGAGTAGCTTTGGGTGTCTTTCGGGCGACGAGTGTATCTCTGGAAGCCACCTTTCGGATTCCGGGGGTGGTGGCCGAAGGAGGTATGCTTTGTGGCGGATATCCGGCCGCCCTCTCTTTTGTCCACCGAGGTAGCTCGGCAGATGTGAGGTTGCTATCCCGGATTGTTAGTTTACTAGCATGATGGGTAGGGTATGGCACGGGTTCCATGCTGCATCTGCGCTACTTGCGGTGCTGAGGTCCTCTTGGGCGCGGAGGGAGATTTCTAGCCCTTTCATTCCTCCTAGGAACTATCCCTCCCCGGTCCCCCCTTTTTTTATTCTTTTTTTATTTTTATTTTCTTTTCTTCTTTCTTTTTTTTTCTTAAAAACAAAAAGAAAGAAGTAACCTAACCATGGCAGCCCTAGTCCATGAACCTGGTACCCCCGGGCCCCTTCTTGATACCGCACCCCGTTCTGACCCCGCCTCGTCTTTGGACCACTCTTCAGACATTCCTCATGCCTCTGTATCTATTGCCGGTGCTGTTTCCTCACCCGCTTCAGGTACTGAGGCCTCGACTGACTCCTTCGATTTATCAGACCTTCGCTCTCCTCTGACTATGCTTCCGGCCTCTCCCTCTACGGTGCGGCAATTTTCAAATCGCCGACCCGTTCCACGTCGGACCAACTCTGGTCCCACGCCTAAACGCCAACGACAATTACCTGCTGATGATACTTCTCCACCTTCTCGTTCTTCTCAGAAACGATCGACACGTCCTTCACTACCTTTCCACGCTCAGTTTCAGACTGAACAATGGACTAAATTCTTCACTTTACGACCAACTTCCTCTACTGCCTATCTTTCTGACCATAGTATTGGCAAGGCACTCCTACGCCATGTTGGTAAAGATATTTCTTTTCATGCTCTTAAGAGCGGTACGCGCATCATTACCGTACAGAATGCTACCCAGGCTCATGAGCTCTCTCGTCTTTCCCATATCGATACTTTTCCTGTCACTCTTGAAAAACATCATTCCCTCAATTCTTGTAGTGCTAACGTCATTCTGCCCCATACCATAGTTCAACAAAATTTCCAGACATGTGGCACTGACATTCTTGAACAGCTGGAACTCCAAGATCTCCCAATCCTCAAGGTAGACACTTACGTTCTTCCTGCCCGTGGGCGGAGACGATACTCTAGCAATGTGGTTCGTTTAACTTTTGACAGCCGAGAACTCCCATCCTCAGTTTATATAGCAGGACATCGGTTACAAGTTTGAAAGGTGATCCCTACACCACAACAGTGTAGAAATTGCTGGCGATTTGGCCATCCAGCGAAATATTGCAGATCTATCGCCGAATGCCCAGTCTGTGGTGCCGATGACCATTCTAATACGTCTTGCAATCGATCTCCCTCTTGCCTTAACTGTCATGAGGCTCACCCTTCGTACTCTCGCCGTTGTCAAGTCTATTTAAACGAGCGGGAAATCCGTTACCTCAAAGAGACAGAAGGTCTCCCTTATGCCATGGCAGTTTCTCATCTCCGCCTCCAAGGGAGACTCCCACGTGTTTCTTATTCCCGTGTTTCAAAACGTCCCCCCACTTCTGGTATCCCATCTTCTACACCCACCTCTGTGGTTACCTCTCCCATAATCACTCCTGTATCTAATCCTTTTGCTGTCCTCGGCTCAGACGTCCCTACTTCAACGCCTCAGTCTAATCTCGCTTCTTCGAGTTCTCTCTCACAATTATTATTATTATAATCAAAAAGAAGCGCTAAGCCACAAGGGCTATACAGCGCTCTCTCTCACAAGCCTCAGTATCGATGAGACCTCGTACGACACCTCCTCCCAATCGTCCCTCTACTTCTCAAAAGTCAAAAAAAGGTCCGTTAACACCTCCTACCCATCTTCCACCTCCTCCTTTTACCCTCCCTGTCTCTGTCCCTGGTTCTCCCCCTCCCACTGGCTCAGTTACAAGTGTAGAGGTTCACCCTCCTCCTCGTACTGTACCTTCCTCCCCTGTTCCCTCCCAAGTTTCTTCCTCTTCTGCCACCTCCCAGGTTCCTACCTCTTCTGTCCCCTGCCACGCTTCTCCAGTTCCCTCCACCCTTTCGCCCCCCCCCTACCTTGGTACAGTCCAATACAGTTCCAATCTTTACTCATCCTCCCCCTACCATTCCCAATATTGTCTCCCATACGACATCTCTGAATTCCGAAACACTTGAAGCAATCTCTGAATATATTGCAGAGACCAAACCATCAATGGACACTGATCCACCTTCCGCTCTTTCTCTCTCCTCTGCTCCATCTGCGCAACTCCTTTCTTCACAGCGCACCGTTCCTTCGCTGCCTCCGCATGTGGACTTTTCTAACCCTTCTAGTCCGTAGGAACCCTTACCTGTGGATTTCAAGTATCTTTATCATTGCCAATCATGGCCTATTTACAGTGGAATATACGCGGCCTCAGGGGTAATCGGGGTGAGCTTCAGATGTTACTCTCCCAGTTTGCCCCTGTTGGTGTTTGCTTACAGGAACCAAAATTACACTCTGCTGTTATTTCTCACATCTCAGGCTATAATTTATTGTATTCTTCAGATCCTTTTCCTGATGGGACCTTTAATGAAAGTGCCCTTCTTCTACACACTGATATTCCGTACCATCAGCTATTTGTTCATACTTCGCTGCATTACACAGCAGCCCATATCCACTTACATAGGTGGTATATGCTCTGTTCTTTATATCTCTCTCCTTCTCGGGCATTATCTATTCCGGATTTTGCCTTCCTTGTTTCGTCATTACCGCCACCGATTCTGTTACTTGGTGATTTTAATGCCCACCATTTCCTCTGGGGGGTCTCACTGTGATTCCCGTGGAATTCAGTTAGAGGCTTTTCTTGCCACCCACCCCCTCCATGTTTTAAATACAGGTACTCACACCCATTTTGATCCTCGGACTCATACTCTCAGTCTGCTCTTCCTCCGTCGCATTAGACTTCACTTGGTCTATTCTCCCGGACTTACATGACAGTGATCATTTCCCAATCATTCTTACTTCCCCTTCATATTCGCCACCTCTTCGCACCCCACACTGGCAATTTAATCGGGCAAATTGGAACCTTTACTCACACCTAACTGTTTTTAAAGAGGTTCCTTCTTCGTCCTCCATCGATGAGCTTTTACACCTCTTCTCGTCCTCCGTTTTCACCGCAGCTTCTCATTCTATACCCCAAACTTCGGGCAGGCATTCTCAGAAATGCGTGCCTTGGTGGTCTCCTGCTTGTGCTCGTGCAGTACGTTTGAAACGCGCTGCATGGGGCAGGTACCGGTACAATAGAACCACAGAGCGACTCCTTGATTTTAAACAGAAGCGTGCGATCGCTCGCCGTGTCATCCGTGATGCTAAACGCACTTGCTGGCGAGATTATGTCTCCACCATCACCTCTGCTTCCTCTATGAGCGCAGTCTGGAAAAAAGTACGAAAACTGAGTGGTAAATATTCTCCTGACCCGGCTCCTGTTCTGCGGGTTACCGGTGTTGATATAGCAAACCCACTAGATGTTGCCAATGAAATTGGCAATCATCTGGTCCGTATTTCTCAGGGACTCCATCTATGCCCCTCATTTCTTTCCTCAAAATCTGCCAGAGAGTTAGCACCCTTGGACTTTTCTTCTCTCAGAGAAGAACAGTATAATGTGCCTTTTACACTTCAAGAACTGGAGGCAACACTCTCAGCTTGTCGATCATCGGCAGCTGGGCCCGACGACATTCATATTCGTATGCTACAACATTTACATCAGTCAGCCCTTGCAGTCCTATTACGCCTTTACAATCTTATTTGGTCACAAGGAGTTCTTCCACAGCTGTGGAAATCCGCCATTGTTCTCCCTTTCCGCAAACCAGGCACTACGGGACATAAAACCTCCCACTATCGTCCCATTGCTCTTACCAGTGCAGTTTGCAAAGTAATGGAACGCCTAGTAAATAGACGTTTAGTGTGGTATTTAGAGACACACAACAGTCTCTCCACTCGTCAATATGGCTTTCGTAAGGGACGTTCTACCATAGACCCCTTACTACGCTTGGATACGTATATACGTAATGCCTTTGCGAATAACCACTCAGTTATTGCCATATTTTTTGACCTTGAGAAGGCATATGACACAACTTGGAGGTATAATATTTTAGCCCAAGCCCACTCCTTAGGCCTTCGAGGCAATCTACCATCCTTCCTTAAGAACTTTTTAACTGACAGGCATTTCCGTGTTCGGGTTAATAATGTGCTCTCCCCGGACTTTATCCAAGCTGAAGGTGTCCCCCAGGGATGTGTTCTGAGCACAACACTTTCTCCTTGCTATTAATGATTTGGCCTCTAGTCTTCCATCAAATATTTGGTCATCACTCTATGTTGATGACTTCGCTATTGCCTGTGCAGGCGCTGACTGTCACCTCATTACAGTTTCTCTTCAACATGCAGTCGACCGTGTTTCCAATTGGGCCACCACACGTGGGTTTAAATTTTCCAGCACTAAAACCCACCAAATCACTTTCACTAGACGCTCTGTCATCTCCGATCATTCTTTGTACCTCTATGGCTCCCGTATCCCTGAACGTGATACAGTCAAGTTTCTGGGCCTCCTCTTTGATCGTAGGTTATCCTGGAAACCTCACATTACCTCTCTGAAGGCAACTTGTCACAGCCGGCTGAACCTTCTTAAAACCCTTGCTCATCTTTCATGGGGAGCTGATCGTCGAACCCTCCTTCGCCTACATTCCACCCTTATTTTATCGAAACTTGATTATGGTGACCAGATCTATTCAGCGGCATCTCCTACTACTCTCTCTAGCCTTAACCCCATTCATCACCAAGGATTACGTTTATGCCTTGGTGCTTTTTGCTCTTCCCCTGTCGAGAGCCTCTATGCAGAAGCGAACGTTCCATCCTTATCTGATCGCCGTGATGCCCATTGCCTGCGCTACTATGTACGCTCTCATGATCTCTGCAATCCTTCCATTTATAGAATGGTCACTGATATTAGTAGACATTCTTTATTTGTTCGTCGCCCCTGTTTACTCCGTCCCTTCTCTCTTCGCCTTCATTCGCTCTTGTCTTCTCTTCAACTACCACCTTTCTATGTACATGTAGCATCTCACTTTTCCCTACCCCCCTGGGAAGTTCCAGCTGTTCGAGTCTGTTCTTTCTCCCTCCCTTGCTCGAAAGCCCAACTGTCTACGGTCGCTTCCCGCTCTCTTTTTCTTGACCACTTTCACTCTCATTCTCATGCCATTGCTGTGTACACAGATGGCTCTAAGTCTTCTGACGGCGTAGGATTCGCAGCAGTGTTTCCGGACAGCGTCGTACAAGGGCATTTACTATCTTCGGCTAGTATTTTTACTGCTGAATTATATGCCATCCTTACAGCACTTATCCGTATTGCATCTATGCCTGTGTCATCATTTGTGGTTGTCTCAGACTCCCTTAGTGCTTTACAGGCTATACAAAAATTTGATTCACCTCACCCCTTAGTCCTCCGTATCCAACTTTGGCTACGCCGCATCTTTACCAAGCATAAAGATATTGTTTTTTGTTGGGTCCCTGGTCATGTTGACATACAGGGCAATGAACAGGCAGACACTGCTGCGCGGTCAGCAGTACATGACCTACCAGTTTCTTATAGAGGTATTCCATTTACGGACTATTTTGCTGCAATATCTTCCCACCTTCACACCCGTTGGCAACAACGTTGGTCTACTATGCTCGACAACAAACTTCAATCTATTAAACCGAGTATAGGTTACTGGCCGTCTTCTTATCACCAGTGTCGAAGTTGGGAGACTACTCTCTCCCGTCTTCGCATTGGCCATACTCGTCTTACTCATGGATATCTCATGGAGAGGCGTCTTGCTCCTCTCTGTGAGAATTGCCAAGCTCCATTATCAGTCAGCCACATTCTGTTGGACTGCCCACTTTATCAACGAGCACGCAGAATTTACCTCTGTCGTCGTCTTCGCTCCGCTGCTCTCTCTTTACCTTCCCTTCTCGCTGATGGACCCACCTTTCATCCGGACTCTCTTTGACTTTTTGACAACAACTGACTTACTTCACAAATTCTGATACCTTCAGCCCTTTCTACTTCAATCTCTTGCTACCCTCTACCCCCGTACTATCCCCTGCCCCGCTGTTTTCTGTAACCTGCTGATCATCCCCCCTCCCTTCTGCCATCCAATTCCCTTGCTTCCTTCCCTACCCTGCAGCGCTGTATAGCCCTTGTGGCTTAGCGCTTCTTTTTGATTATAATAATAATACTGGAAATTCCCACGTCAGGGAAACATAACCTAAACTGGAGCACCACTACGAGACAACTCGACCATTCTACACCCACTACACTACAGCACCACTACACTGCAGCACCACTACACTACAGCACCACTACACTACAGCATCACAACACTACAGCACCACTACACTACAGCACTGCACTACAACACTATACTACAGCACCACTATACTACAGCACCACTACACTACAGCACCACTACACTGCAGCACCACTACACTGCAGCACCACTACACTACAGCACCACTACACTACAGCACCACTACACTGCAGCACCACTACACTACAGCACCACTACACTACAGCACCACTACACTACAGCACCACTACACTACAGCACCACTACACTGCAGCACCACTACACTAAAGCACCACTACACTACAGCACCACTACACTACAGCACCACTACACTGCAGCACCATACACTACAGCACCACTACACTGCAGCACCACTACACTACAGCACCACTACACTACAGCACCACTACACTACAGCACCACTACACTACAGCACCACTACACTACAGCACCACTACACTGTAGCACCACTACACTACAGCACCACTACACTACAGCACCACTACACTACAGCACTACACTACAGCACCACTACACTACAGCACCACTACACTACAGCCCCACTACACTACAGCACCACTACACTGCAGCACCACTACACTACAGCACCACTACACTACAGCACCACTACACTGCAGCACCACTACAGCACCACTACACTACAGCACCACTACACTGTAGCACCACTACACTACAGCACCACTACAGCACCACTACACTGCAGCACCACTACACTACAGCACCACTACACTACAGCACCACTGCACTACAGCACCACTACACTGTAGCACCACTACACTACAGCACCACTACAGCACCACTACACTACAGCACCACTACACTGCAGCACCACTACACTACAGCACCACTACAGCACCACTACACTGCAGCACCACTACACTACAGCACCACTACACTGCAGCACCACTACACTACAGCACCACTACAGCACCACTACACTACAGCACCACTACACTGCAGCACCACTACACTACAGCACCACTACACTGCAGCACCACTACACTACAGCACCACTACACTACAGCACCACTACACTGCAGCACCACTACACTACAGCACCACTACAGCACCACTACACTGCAGCACCACTACACTACAGCACCACTACACTACAGCGCTACACTACAGCACCACTACACTGCAGCACCACTACACTACAGCACCACTACACTGCAGCACCACTTCACTACAGCACCACTACACTGCAGCACCACTACACTACAGCACCACTACACTACAGCACCACTACACTGCAGCACCACTACACTACAGCACCACTACAGCACCACTACACTGCAGCACCACTACACTACAGCACCACTACACTACAGCACCACTACACTGCAGCACCACTACACTACAGCACCACTACACTGCAGCACCACTACACTACAGCACCACTACACTACAGCACCACTACACTGCAGCACCACTACACTACAGCACCACTACACTGCAGCACCACTACACTACAGCACCACTACACTGCAGCACCACTACACTACAGCACCACTACACTACAGCACCACTACACTGCAGCACCACTACACTGCAGCACCACTACACTGCAGCACCACTACACTGCAGTACCACTACACTACAGCACCACTACACTACAGCACCACTACACTACAGCACCACTACACTACAGCACCACTACACTACAGCACCACTACACTACAGCACCACTACACTACAGCACCACTACACTACAGCACCACTACACTGCAGCACCACTACACTGCAGCACCACTACACTGCAGCACCACTACACTACAGTACCACTACACTACAGCACCACTACACTACAGCACCACTACACTACAGCACCACTACACTACAGCACCACTACACTGCAGCACCACTACACTACAGCACCACTACACTACAGCACCACTACACTGCAGCACCACTACACTGCAGCACCACTACACTACAGCACCACTACACTGCAGCACAACTACACTACAGCACCACTACACTGCAGCACCACTACACTACAGCACCACTACACTACAGCACCACTACACTGCAGCACCACTACACTGCAGCACCACTACACTACAGCACCACTACACTACAGCACCACTACACTACAGCACCACTACACTACAGCACCACTACACTGCAGCACCACTACACTACAGCACCACTACACTACAGCACCACTACACTGCAGCACCACTACACTACAGCACCACTACACTGCAGCACCACTACACTACAGCACCACTACACTACAGCACCACTACACTACAGCACCACTACACTACAGCACCACTACACTACAGCACCACTACACTGCAGCACCACTACACTACAGCACCACTACACTGCAGCACCACTACACTACAGCACCACTACACTACAGCACCACTACACTACAGCACTACTACAGGCTTCCTACATTACAGTAACACACTGCAGTACCACTACACTGCAGCACCACTACACTGCAGCACCACTACACTGCAGTGCCACTACACGGTAGAACTATTACACTACACCACTACAATAATGCTATCTCAGTGTCGCATCACTACACTATGGTAGCACTACAGTGTAGTGATAGTGCACCACTACACTCCAGTACAACTTCACTAAAGCGCCACTACGGTGCTGAACCACTATGCTACACCGCTGCACAACAGTAATATCCATCAGCTCAACTATAAAAGCTAATGTGCCACTACACTGCAGTTCCACTATACTACAGCAAGGCAACACGACTTCACCACTACATTACCAAAGAGTTATAACAATATGGCCTGAAAATCATTAGCTGCTGCCCAGGATGCACAGCTTGAAAAATGGGACACATTGTCCGGGCCAGATGTTGCCGACAAAGGGAAAATTTGGTTTTACGTGTTTCGTGTTGCTGGGGCTGGAAGAGTAGCCTCCATAAACGAGAAATATTGTTTTTATATATTTATACGCTGCACCAGCATCATCGTACTGGTTTGGATAGGAGAGCATCGATAAGCTAAGGGCTTTCAGTCCCCGACACTGCTGCGCTAAATCATACGTACCAAAATGATTTAATCTGCTCGTCCTAAAGGTTATGTTTGCAAAGGCCATTTTTATTTTACTGTTTAATACTTATTTTTTATTAAAAAGATAAATGGGATTAAGTCATAAATGCTCTGTTGATTATCAACTTTCTCAAGAGCCCTTGAAGTTGAATTACACTCACGCCAAATGATAAATACTTGGATTTTACAAAACGATCATCACGGTGGAAAATAAAATATATTCTCTAAATAACAATATTTATATTGTTGTAGTTTGATCCACTAATCACTTTTATATAATATATTTCAAATATTTTTAAGCAGTAACTTATATATTGTAGGTAGTAGGTTGGTAGACAGCAACCACCCAGGGAGGTACTACCGTCCTGCCAAGTGAGTGTAACACGCAAGCCTGTAATTGTTTTACATGATGGTAGGATTGCTGGTGTCTATTTTTCTGTCTCATAAACATGCAAGATGTCAGGTACGTCTTGCTACTACTTCTTACACTTAGGTCACACTACACATACATATACAAGCATATATATATATATACACACCCTTCAGGGTTTTCTATTTTCTTTCTAGTTCTTGTTCTTGTTTATTTCCTCTTATCTCCATGGGGAAGTGGAACAGAATTCTTCCTCCGTAAGCCATGCGTGTTGTAAGAGGCGACTAAAATGCCGGAAGCAAGGGGCTACTAACCCCTTCTGCAGTATAAATTACTAAATTTGAAAAGAGAACTTTCTTTTTTTGGGGGGGGCCACCCTGCCTCGGTGGGATACGGCCGGTTTGTTGAAAGAAGAAAAGAATATATATTACTCCAACATCACGTCAAATCATAAAAATTCTTGTCTCCATTCACTCTAGTTTTACACGCTCACACACGCTTGCTGGAAGTCCAAGCCCCTCCCTCACAAAACCTTTACCACCCCCCTTCCTCCAGCCTTTCCTAAGACGACCCCCACCCCGCCTTCGCTCCACTACAGATTTATACGCCCTCCTTGTCATCTTATTTTGTTCCATCTTCTCTAAATGTCCGAACAACCTCAACAACCCCTTTTCAGCCCTCTGGATAATACTTTTAGTAACCCCACACCACCTAATCTCCGAGCTACGAATTCTCTGCAATATAATTACACCACACATTGTCCTCAGATATCTCCGGTGAGAATATATAAATTAATTATATATAAGGAGTAATCCACAGTGACTTCTCTATATGAGCGATAATTAACTACAAAGTGCATGAGCATAGTATGTGTTGTAGTGGTGGATGAGGCAAACCCTGTTAGGTAAGAGACAGAGGCGCCTCTTAACGTGTTGAATGATAAGGTTAAAGAACGCCCAGGGTCAGAGGACGCTGTGCTGGTTGATGAGTTGAAAAACAGTGTTAATGTATATATTCTCTCCCCCCCCCCAATTGGAAGGGGTGTCACGATAACTGAGGAGGGGCCTATGGCCCATTCGTGCGAGGAGGCGGCAGTGAGGACAGCAGTACCGTCCCTTGCTCCTGTGCTAAGCGATGAGTCCGAGGAGGGGAGCAGTGTTGTGGTGGCGGAGGTGAATGTGCATCGGGATGCATCGATTGAAATGTGTGTGGGAGAGGACACGCGCGCCCGGAAACGCACAGCAACAGCATCAGACTCTGATGATGTTTTAACACCCGCACAATGGTCTGGTAAAAAAGGTCATGGGTGCAAATGTTCAGTGGTTCTGGTGCTGTGCGGAACAATCAGCACAATGCCAAAGGGCCCAGGAAACCTGGGCCTGTGGTCAATTGTAAAGTAATTAATAAGAGATTTACTCTAAGGGTCGAATCTGTTAGCGGAGCAAATTACCTTTTACGTAGGCCTCAAGTTTTTGACTATTAATGTTAATGGGCTGTGTGTGGTAGCAAAGAGGCACTGCTTTGCTGGGTTTATTATCAGGTATAGTGAATGTATTTTTTATGCAAGAACATAACGTGAAGTAAGTACGGGATCTGGAGATCCCGTACTTGAAGTTGCTTACTGTTCTTTTAAACGGGGACGTGGCCCTTATAATGGGTAAGTCATGCCTGTTTGTATATAATCATAGTGAAAATGGAGGGGATGGTCGTTTTAAACGTGTGGATGGAACCATCCCCTGTCCCTCTAATATGCGCCAGCGGATGGGGATGTGAGGGTTAAATATAATTTTATTAAGAAAGACTGTTTTTTCCTTAGGCCATTGCCGGTCTCATCTTTTGTAGGGAGGACTGGAGCTGTGTGGTTAAGAAAGAGGATGTAACCCCAAGAAGGGTGATGCAGTAGTTACAGATTTTGAGAGAGTTGTTACGCGATGTGCACTTGAGGGATGTGTTGCGTGTCGTAAGTGGTATCAGTCCACACGTTTGTCAGGAGGAAATAGAATTAATTGTATCATCCATTACAGTGCTTTATGTAAGCACCGTGACAGCTGCTTTTTCAGATTATCTGGCAGTTCTGACGGAGGTGGGGTGGGATACACTGGCAGTGAGGCACAGGGGTTACTGGAAATTAAATACTACGAGGAAGCTTGTGTGTTACAAACACAGCAGCAGCGGAGGCAGGCGACTGCTGTTCCATGTCTTGAGGTGCATTGTAATGTGAGGGGCTTCTGTGAGGGGCAAGTCCTGCAAACCACTGTTATGCGATGGGTGTTTTCGTAGACAGGTGATATGAGAGGTACTGGAAGACGAGGATAGTGGAGGAAAGATCTGTGTCCGACGTTTGTCTGGGAGTTTCATGTAATCTTAAGTAGAGGGACAGGACAGCGTTAGAACATAAGAAAGAAAGAACATTGCAACAGGCCTGCTGGCCCATGCAAGGCAGGTCCAAGTCTCCTACCGGCTTAAGCCAATGCCCCAGCCTAGTCAGGTCAGGTCACATTCACTTAAGGAAGGAACACGGCAATTGACTTAGTAGCACAAACTAATTAGGTCCAACTCACACCCACCAACACCCACTCATGTATTTATCTAACCTATTTTGAGAGCTACATAACGTTCTAGTCTTTATAACTGTACTCGGGAGTTTGTTCCACTCATCCACAACTCTATTACCAAACCAGTGCTTTCCTATATTCTTCCTGAATCTGAATATTTCCAACTTAAAACCATTGCTACGAGCCCTGTCTTGGCTAGATATTTAAGCACGCTATTTGCATTCCCTTTATTTATTCCTGTCTTCCATTTATACACCTCAATCATATCCCCCTTAATTCTACGCCTTTCTAGAGAGTGCAGATTCAGGGCCCTCAGTTTATCCTCATAGGGAAGATTTCTGATACATAGGATCAACTTTGTCATCCTCATTCGTATGTTTTCCTGAGCATTTATATCCATTCTGTAATACGGTGACCAAAACTGTGCAGCATAATCTAAATGAGGCCTAACCAAGGATATATAGAGTTGAATAGCAACCTGAGGACTCGTATTATTTATGCTTTTAGACATGAAGCCAAGGATTCTGTTAGCTTTATTGCGAACACTTATGCACTGTTGTCTTGGTTTCAGATTACTGCTAACCAGAACTCCTGAATCTTTATCGCAATCCGTAATATTAAGATCTACATTATTTAATTTATATGTGGCATGGTTATTTTCCTGTCCAACATTTAGAACTTTGCATTTGTCTATATTAAACTGCCTCTGCCACTTCTCCGACCACTGCATCAGTCTATTCAAAACTTCCTGGAGTATTATATTGTCCTCGTCAGAATGAATTCGACGGCTTATTTTGGTGTCATCGGCAAACTTGCTTATGTCGCTCTTTATGCCCTCATCAATGTCGTTTATGTAGATTGTGAACAACAGGGGGCCCAACACTGACCCCTGTGGAACACCACTCGTGGCTCGTGACTCTGATTTCTCCCCATTTATGCAAACTCTCTGCTGCCTTTTTGTCAACCATGCCTCTATTCAGGAAAAAAATTCTCCTCCTATTCCATGTGCCTTAATTTTCCTCAATGTGGGACCCTGTCAAAAGCCTTACTGAAGTCCATATACACAATATCATATTCATTACCATGATCTACCTCCTCAAATACCTTAGTGGAAAAAAGTTGATAAATTCGTAAGGCAGGAACACCCCTTTGTAAAACCATGCTGAGATTCATTGATTAATTTATGCTTTTCAAGGTGGCTATGAACTGCCTCGTCAATTATTGATTCCATAAATTTTCCCACTATGGAGGTTAGGCTTATTGGTCTATAGTTCGAAGCTAAGGACCTCTCACCTGCTTTGATAACAGGTATCACATTTGCCATTTTCCACTTATCTGGCACCATGCCAGTCTGTAGTGATATGGTGAAAAGATTAGCCAAAGGCTTGCTAAGCTCCTCTTTACATTCCTTTGGAAGCCTTGCGTACAGTTCATCAGGGCCTGGGGATTTGTTAGGTTTTAATTTATCTATTTGCCTAAGGACCATGTCACTTGTAACCCTAATCGTGCATAGTTTATCATCCTGTTCTTTCTGTTATTTCTGGAATATCGCTAGTATCTTCCTGTTTAAAAACTGAGAGTAAGTATGTGTTAAAAATTCTACACATTTCCTTATCACTGTCCGTGAGCTGACCCGAGTAACTTTTGAGTGTGCCTATCTTGTCCCTGATCTTACTTCTATATACCTGAAAGAATCCTTTTGGGTTAGTCTTCGATTCTCTTGCAACTTTAACCTCATAATCTCTTTTTGCTTTTCTTACTCCCTTTTTTATTTCTCTCTTTAACTGAATATATTGATTTCTTAATTGCACCTCTTCTATTTTGATTTGCTTATATATGCCTCTCTTTTGACCAGTGAGATGTTTTAATCTATTGTTCATCCATTTAGGATCATTTTTGTTTGATCTGATTTCCCTGTTTGGAACATAAGTTGTCTGAGCAGCTAGAACTATGCCCTGGAAAACGTCATATCGGCAACCATCACCACCTACCTGACCCATAGTCAGGTTATTCTAGTTTAGCCCACCCAAGTAATTTTTCAGTCCTATGAAATCAGCGAAGAGAAAGTCAGGGACAGAGACTTGATTGCCATTATTATGGGTATTCCATAAATAACAAAAAAAGGCACAATACCGTGACCGGAAGGATACACAAAAAACCCGAAACGTCGTCGTAAGCTTCTCTCTTTTATGTGCGGGTTTTTTGTGTATGGGTATTCCATGATATATTAAAACTGAGTGATTTGTGATCACTTTCCCCGAGCTCATCATTAACCTCAAGATTATTAATTAGCATTTCCCTGCTGGCAAGAACCAAGTCAAGCAGGTTATTTCCTCTAGTTGGTTCTGTCACAAACTATTTTAAAAAACAATCCTTAATCGTATCAAGAAAGTCACTTGACTCTAAATTTCCTGTCAAATTGCTCCAGTCAGTCTGTCTATAGTTGAAATCTCCCATTATCACATTTTCGTATGTAGATGCCTTACGAATTTCGTCCCATACAAGTTTACCGTACTCCCTATCAAGATTTGGGGCCCTGTAAATCACACCCAAAATTAGTTTTTCACGGCCCTCGAGAAGCTGTAACCAAACAGATTCAGTGGTTGATGCTTCTAATTTTATATCTTGTCTAACACAACAATTTAAATTGTCTCTGACATACATCGCTACTCCACCACCCTTCCTGTTGACCCTGCCAGTGTGGAATAATTTATAGCCTTGAATGTGACATTCATATCTATGTTTCCTGCACTTGCAATTAATCTTGGCTCATCTATCTTATTTCTTGCACTCCTGCTATAAGTATAGTAGACCTTAAGGGAGCTAGTCCTTTGCTGCCCTCTGCTGTCTCTGTTTGCTGTTGTCTTTCTTTACAACTTCATGTCTTTTATACATTTACTGTTTTAAACCCTAGTGTTGCAACCTGACTGTTTCCCACACACACCCATACCTCTATCTTCTATCTGTTTAAAATCCTAGGCATTTCAGCAATGGCCCTCTCGATTGAGTTTGCAAGTGCTACCACCCCTGCCCTAGAGAGATGAACCCCATCCCTTGCATACATATCATGTTTGTTATAAAAGTTATCCCAGTTGTCAATGAATGGGATTGCAGGTTCCTTGCAGTATCTGTCTAGCCAGCAATTTACACCAATTGCCTTAGACAACCATTCATTGCCCACTCCCCTTCTAGGCAAGATGCTACATATGATTGGGACCCCTCCCTTAGACTTAATTAAATTTATAGCTGACCTTATCTAGTAGCTCTTCTCTCCTACCCTTCCCAATATTATTTCCACCAGCACTGAGACAGATAATATGCTTGTTCC
The DNA here is from genome assembly GCF_038502225.1 of Cherax quadricarinatus. NCBI lineage: Eukaryota > Metazoa > Arthropoda > Malacostraca > Decapoda > Parastacidae > Cherax > Cherax quadricarinatus. The sequence goes on along the minus strand of NC_091323.1, from coordinate 407,758 downwards.
CTTTACCTGACATATTATCCAACCTGTTGACTATGTCACTAACACCAGCTCCAGGGAAGCGCACTCTATCTCTTACCTTCTTATTCCTATTACAGAAAGCACGGTCCATATATCTTACCTGTGAGTCACCAACCACAAGAATGCGCTTACCTCCATTCACCGGCCACTGAAATACTCATCCTGAAGAACAGAGAAGCGATTTCCTACCTTCAAATCTTCTCTCATAGGGGGAGCTATTGAAAAGGAGGAAATTTTTGGGGCAATGTCAGCAATGGCAATGAGTAAATCCCTCGGAATTGATGGTTTTCCAGTTGAATTTTATATCAAGCATTGATAGTTATTGCGGGGGTTTTTGGTGAGCCTTACGAATATGATGAACGAGGGGGTAGACTGGGACCTGTTCACTCGACGGCGGTCGTTTTGCTGGTCCCAAGGGAATGACGCAGGCGGGATTTTGTGATTATCGTGCTGTTTCACTCTTGTGAGCGGATTATAAACTTTGTTAAGGTGTTGGGTAGTCGACTAAAGTGTGTGGTGGGTCATGTTGTTATATCCGGGAAGATCCATGTTAGTGGGTCATTCCATTATTGATGATTGTGTGAGTGCAATGTAGCTACAGAGGATGAAGGGTGCATTGTTTGACCTTGACTGGAAGGGAGCAAATGATTCAGTGGACCGGGACACTATGCATGGTATCCTATTTAAACAGTGGTTTGGTGAGGAAATAGTGAAGTGGGTGAATAGGTTATATTGTGGAGCGATGGCTAGGGTCCAAGTTCACGGAAGATTAGTGTTACAAAAAACGCGATTCTAAAAGCTTAGAGATCTCCAGTGAATATTAGAAAGGACTGCCCTTCTAGCATCCAGCCTGTTCCTGGGTTTTCGTAACAAGTAGTCAGTATCCTTGTCCAATTATCCATTAGAATTCAGTATGATTCAATAGTGCTTCAGGATTACAACTGGTAGGCTACTAACTAGAGAAATTAAAATTTAATAAATTTATTAAGTCTAGAGGTATATTATCAAATTAAATTAAATTAATCACACTAATCAAAATAATATCAATCTCTCTCATTGTGCTGAAAGCACATATCACATTTATAATTCTTAAGTACCGTCTGGTACATTAACATTTAATAAGATATTACAAATATGTACAAGTTTGTGTGTATGTGTGTAAGTGCTCTAAGTAGTTCGCTATGTCTCACGACTCGACTAGACTTAAGCAAGTGACTGACAAAGTCCTCAAATAAACTAACTTCTTGACCGACTGGCAAGAAGAACAGTCTGCTTGAACAATAAAAAGAATGCTAAGCCCAATAGCAATATAACAAGCAACTGCAACACAGAATCAGGAACAAGGAGATAATATAACGACACTAAGTAGGGACCATCAGCAGATCCTCCACAAAAGTTTCAAAACTCCCATACTACTGAATCTAAGTTCAGCATAAGAAAATCCACGACTGTGATAATACACAGAAACCAGTACAAATTAGGTCATAAGCTATAGTTCAGGACCTGAGTTACTCAGAGTGTCTGAGACACACAACCTCAGTACAACGTCGAAAATCACTAAGTCTATACAAGGTTCTGTGAACAGAGTTCTACAGAACTAACAAGAATAATGAGACAGACAATCTGTCCAACCTCCAAGAGAGTCTAGAGCAGACTAAATACTTCAGGCGAGGTGAGGACACCCCCCCCTCGATCACGTGATAGTTCCGTGGACAGTACTGCCCAGCAACAGAAGCCGGCAGAATAACGAGCAAAGAGCGATAATTACAGCAGTTAGACAATCAAGACTTGAACTGAGCACATAATATGTTACATCCTACCTAACAACATAACTACGTCAAATAACAATATAAAGCAATACATTTACTATTTAGCTATTATCGCAAATATAAGCAATATAAAATTAAATGAAAAGGTAATAATTATATATATACATAATAATCATTGCAACCCATTCAGGGGTTGCAACACCCCCCAACACGACAGACGGTCTCACTTGGAGTTGCATTAATGTCTTTCACATTATTACTGATTACTCATATCAATACAATTTAATATAAATATTAATCAGAGTCACTCTTGTGCCAAGCACTTCTATCATTCAACAGTGTATGCCCCTAGACTAGGGCAGTACACAGTATCGTATCTCTGCGTACTCGTGGTTATGTACATCAGTGTAGAGACAGAATAGCGCAGATGAGCAGGGCACTTTGAGGCTCGATCATAGTAGAGGAGACTGCATTCCACTCTTAAGTAGTGGTTGTGGAATGCTATGCAGTATGGACATCTGAGTATGAAACAGCTTAAGGACTAGCGACGTTTGGGAAGGCGTCGGGTATGATCGTGAACGTCGATAAATGTTACTAAAATCTTAGGTCTTGGTGAGTGGGTTTACCGCAGGGATTTAGGAAACTCGATCACTCGAATGTAGAGGAGTCTTAAAGTATTTGTGGGATTGTGTATACAAGTGACAGAAAGGTGGCAAGGTTAGTAAATTCTAGGAGAGTGGATAATAACATTTATAATCGCTTACAAGGAATCCGACATTATCACTTAACACTCTTACAGAGGGCCATTACTGTGAATGTCCTTCTGTATAGTAGGGTTCATTATGTTTCCAACGTTTTGCGGTCCTCAGAGTGTGACTGAGGAGGGAAGTGATCACTTGGCCAGTGAGGAGGGAAGGTTCGGGGTTATTCGATCTACGTTAGTTAGTTTAATATCTTTATTATGCACCCCATACCCATCCTGAGGGCGGTAGCCAAAAGATTACAAAGGTACATAATGGGTCCAGGGACTGGACCCCAAAGTTATGATAGCTGAACTAGTTACGAAGGTAATGAACTTCAGGTAGATCTGGTCACAATCATGGCAAGTTACAGAGGTAATGAATCAGCCTCACTCATATACATGGTTACAGTCATGAACAAATTACAAAGTAATGAACCACTGATACGTCCACACCTGGTCACAATTATAATGAGTTATAAATACAAATATTAAGTGGATCATACATCCACACTAGCGCGCGCGCGCACACATACACACACGAGGGCGCACGCACGGACATATGCACACGAGCGTACAAATATATGCATACACACAAGCACGCACACCCACACACACACACGCACACACACACCCACACACACACCCACACACACACACACACGCACACACGCACCCACACACACCCACACACACACCCACACACACACACCCACACACACACACACACACACACACACACACACACATCCACCCACACACACACACACACCCACACACACACACACACACACACACACACACACACACACACACACACACACACACACACACACACACACACACATGGTAATGCATTATTTACAGCTAGCAAAGTCAGGGTATTTCTCCAGAATTTCTTTGCCATTTCTTGAACATTTCTGAGTGAGTTGTTTCTAAATTCATTAATTTGATCACACTCCAGTACATAATGACGCAAGGTGTGACAAGTGTGTTGTGCGTTTAAGAGGGTAGTATAGCATGAAGGCCCTTTAAAGAGGGGTGTCTCAAGAGAGTGTATGGTTAGTTAAATTACACTTTTAGAAGAAATGATCATGATAGTTTGCGGCTGTTGAGGGTGATGATGTCTGTGAGTGAGCCGGGAAGTTTGGACGGGAGATATTTGGGCTCCAGCAGTCTCAGTATATCCTTTGTAAGATTGGAGGAACATATCTACAGGGATCGTCAAATAATGCATCCCTATAAGGCAATGAGAAATTTATAAGCTTTTACATGACATTGTGCTGCTAGAGCGCTGTTGTTGTATCAGAAGGTAATGAGGATGGATTTTCTGAAGTCTGTGGGGAAGCTGACACACCAGTCCGTTAAGTATTCTCTGTGGTCATTATGTAGGGTTGCGAACATATCTTGCTCGTAGCAACAGGTAGTAGAGACGTATCAGTGTTAAGATCGTTGATCTTGGACGTGAGAAAGTAACCTGATGTTGCCGCGAGACCTGCAGCCTATGTCGTTGTTGACTAGAGTCACACAAGGAATTTTTAAATAGAATTGCTTGCGCCCAGACTGTTTAACACAGTTCTTCCTGACTCAGCTAAATTGTACTTATATATAAAGTCCTATGCTTAATGCCAAAGAATATAGATATTTTCCAATTACCACTTGAATTAAATAGCACCATCCATACACATTAAAATTTTATATGAGTTATGAATTAAATGGAAGCAAGAATTTAAATTCAAGGTATATAGAAAACTAACAAATATCTGCTCTTATGTTCATTATTATTCATCATATCATTACAAAGTTCAACATTCTGTGTTCTCCTCTGTGATCTTCAGATCTGAGTATCTGCAGCCCATAGTTCATAAATAAGAAAATTATGAAGACTAATGAAATAGTATATTATCTAAAATATCCAAAAAGTTTCAGAACTGCAAGAAATACATTTTAATGTCCTAAAAAGGACAACCAATTTTGATTCTGCATTATAAAAACTTTCATGGTTTATCTTCGCTTCAGAAACCATACCACGGGTGGGGTTTGAATCCGCGGTCAGAGTCTCAAAACTCGTGTCATTACGATTTCATGAGTCATTCGCTTAAGAATTTCGGAAGTGAAGTTGTTTTTAGAAATTTTGATAGTCAATCACTATGTGATTACGAATTTCCTTGTATAAAAATCGATATAAAATACTATAGGAAAACTGGAAAAAGGTCTTAACTACTTTATTGATTTTCAAAAGGCCGTCAAAGTTATGTCAAACCAATCCATGGTTAATAAAGGATATTTAATTAAAAAAAAGTACTGAAAGCAACATAAAATATAAGTCCAGGACTCTATAAATTAGATTCATTAATAATAAAAAAACAATGTAAGGATTGTAAAACGTCCGTTATTTATCACATAAATTGTGACCTTACTAAACACTTCTCAACACTGGAAAGGAATTCCCACACTCAGTGAGCAGAGTTATGAGGTCACGTGTTAGGTCATATCTCAGCTTGATGTTCAAGGTAATGAACAAGCAGACTCAGCCACTTTGTCAGCCCTTCCTGACCTGATTTAACACAATGGCATTCATTTCTCGACCTGTCTGTCAGTGATCTCTCAGCAACTCTCAGAAGCAGCGTTAGTTCTAGTTGGTCCTCAACTATCAAGCCATGCTAGTGATTCTGGTCATCTTCCCTCCACTGCCGTATTTGGATATATTACATTCTCTAACTCACGAATCAGACACATGCAACTCATTCATATAAACCACTTGCAGAAACACCTGGCAACCCTCTGTAAGACATGTAGTGTCGCACTGTCAGTTCACCATATATCTTAAAAAGTCTGACGTCTCTACTGCCCTAACACCATGTAACTAACCTAACCTATCCTAACCCAGCCCAACCGAGCACCATCAAACTAACCTCCTCACTGGAAGTTCCACCTTTAGTGCAAGTTCTCTTTTAGACTTTTTAACAGAAAGCGACCTATAGCACGAACTTTGATTCAAAATTTTCTTCTGTACTATCCCGTACCTCCACTAACCCTTACTTTCGCTCACCCTTGCTTCCTCACTCCTTCCTTTCGCACATTCCTACTTTAACACATCTCTCCATGTAGAACTTAATTACCCTTTTGTGGTTATTACTTAAACTATTATATTATTATCACCCTGTGATTGCATAGGTCAAAAGCCTAGTGTTGCCCATATCTTCATGCTGATTTTCACCCAGTCTTTATAATTTTGATATAATGAACTAGTAGTTATTATAAGTATGATCTTCTCGCTTGGAATCCATGTTCCATTTAACCCTTAAACTGTCCAAGCAGATCTACATTCACATGCGTAGTGCTCCAAAAGTAGATCTACGTGTGTTAATGGGTTAATGGGTGTTAATGTTGCAGTTTAAAAACTGTAGTGTAAAGCACCCTTCTGGCAAGACAGTGATGGAGTGAATGATGGTGAAAGTTTTTCTTTTTCGGGCCACCCTGCCTTGGTGGGAATCGACCAGTGTGATAATAAAAAAAAAAAATAATTTTCAAATATAACGAAAAAAAAAGTAGATCAATTTTTTTACACGTTTTCAAATTAAAAAAAAAATCTACTTTTTTTACATACTTTCAAATGTTGAAAAAACCTAGATCTACGTTTGGATAGTTTAAGGGTTAACTGCATAGGTAAACTTTCTTTAGAATTTGTAATTTGGATTAGATCTGCCGCGGAAGCTGCTAGTTTACTGTGCACCCCATATCCATTCTGTGGAAGGCAGCGCAAGAGCGACATCGACACCATGCCTAACCCTTCTAGGGTAGGGTAGATGCCTGAGCCCGAGCCTTTAGCTCATAAGACTGTCATTCCCATTTGCCCCCTTGGGGCGGGGATGGCAGACCAGAGAGGCCTAGCTTGTGGCTAGGCCTGGGGACAGTTGGTCCCAAAGATGAGGAGGTACTTGTGCCTCCTCCCATGGGAGACTTAGGTCTCAGACACTCCCTAAAGAGGGAGCCAGGGCCGGGCCACCACTTGGCAAAGGCCCGGGCCGGGAGAATACCGGCGAATTTTTTTTTTTTTTAGCGCAAGAGCATGTGGATACACGAAAAGCCTGGGAATTAGGCGCCTAAAAGGTTAACAAAAGTACATCAGTAAGTACATAGTTAACAAAAGTACATAGAATCAGTAATAATCATCGAGTCAAGCTCAGTGTAACAAGTTAACGTAAGTGCCATTAGAAAGGCAAACAATTCGTTTATTAGTGGTACCGGTTTATAATTCTTGCCAGAGCTCTGCTGACTTGTATTTCGCCTGAAATAGTGGAAATATAGAAAGGATCACGTTAAGGATTTGTATGACTAGCCAACTACAATATCGCTGTAAAACAAAAGTATTAAAAAACTTTGTCTTGCACTAAAGGTCCAGATGATTATACAAGCTTCTCTGAAAACAAAATTTCATCATGTGCAAGATATTTTTTGTACCATTGTCAGTGATTTCGTACTCCACAATTCTTATATTTCATATTTTCGTTCTCGGCTAAAGGAATGATCCACTCGCGAACATCATGCCTGGTTAAAAAAAAATCAGTCTAAAGGGTGCACAGCCTTCAGTTTTCAGAGTCTAAAGGCGATTTTTCTGAAACGGGAGCGGAAAGGAATTTAGGAGACAGGGGAAGAGAAACAATATTATTTATAAGAACAGCTAGAAAAACAGAAATTAAACCTATAATTAGAAGTGTGAAAAAGGCATGAGCAACGCACACTCCCCTACCCAGCCAGTTGCACTACTGTCTATTACTACTACTGTTCTGCTGAGTAGCTGCTGTGCTAGCCAGTGACCACCGCTAGCATAGCAGCTAGTTAGTAGCTCATTGTGTGAACCCTTCAACATGAAGTTTGACAGGTGAGAAAGAGAGGAAGATACAGAGAGAGATACAGTAGACAGGCGCAGACACAGACAGACAGACAGGTGTGAAGGAGGAAGGAGAAGAGGGATGACGGATAAGGAATACCACAGAAGCTCATGGTGAAGACAAGTAGGCCCTCAATAGCCTTCCCTCTCATCCCCCAAGACTGCCTTTGTCTTGCCTTTCCTTCAATCAAAACTAATGAATATCATTAAGATAAGTCTAAATTGAACACGGACCAAGACTATCTGCTTTATATGTGCTTAAAGATGCTAAAGTCTTTGGCTGCCACCCAACAAGTGATGGAATTACAAAGTTGTAAGTCGATGATGACGTCCCTGTATTTATTAAGTCATTTGTGAAGCGCAAGAGTTTAATTCGCATATTTATCATTGTCCTGTCAGAGGTCAGGTACATAGATTTATCAGTCATTCCTCTGTTTCTCTTATTAGTGGCCAAGTTCAAGAGTTCATTGCACTTAAGTGTGTCTTGACAATAATGTACAAGTGTTATCAGGTGTTTCGCCGGTCGACAAGTGTATAACTATTTCTTGTGAGTCTAGAGAGTTTATTTTAAATATTTGTTTTACTCTTCTTCTATTTTGCCTTTTTCGTATATTTAAGCAGTGTATTAAAAAAAATTCCTTTAACGTGTCGTGTATGGAAAATCGTGTACGCAAAATCTTTTGCCTCCACTCCATTTATTATTATTTACAGAATTTCTATAATATGAGGTAATTTTTGATATCCTACAATCAAATTTAGGTGTAAACTGCAATGAAATGAAGCATAATCCTCTGTATTTATTTAATACTAACACCGGCCACCAGGTGTTTCAGATAACGTTGTAAAAATTGCAATTCCAACTAATTTTGAGACGCTGAATTCAAATCAGAATTTGTTCTTTCTTCCAACACAAATAATTTCTCTGAAATAGAACTGTGAGGCCTGGTCAAAGACCGGACGAAGGGGGCGTTGACCCTCGAAACCCTCTCCAAGTATCTCCAGGTATCCTTACCTCAATTATTTTTTAATTATGTTATTGTCTACTGAGTGTTTGGTCATTTTATAGATGATTAATGGTTTTATTAATTTGTAACATCGTTTTATCGTTAATGGATTGTATATTCAAAGTAAATGCTTTTTTTAATTGTCAAGTTAAAAGCTTGTAATATATCGTAATTACTTAAAAGAAAGTTTTTTCCTGTCTTGTTTTGTTTTTGTTATATGAGGCATATTTACTTCGACAGGGCAAAGATGAAACATTACGCTACAATCTTAAACGACCAATTTTCACTTCTTAGGTGTGAAGTATATAGATCAGGACAAGCTGTGAGCACCTCAGCACTGTCGTACAACTTGCTGCAACTCCTCACGTGAGTGGTTTGCTGGAAGGTAGTCATGCATTCTGTTCGCAGTCATGATGGTATGGTGGAAGCCTAAGGATCACACTATGGATTGTTATTTCTTTATCACAGCAATGATGCTATTGTTATAACAAACAAATCCAAAATAGGTGGAACATTGAGAAGTTCTCACTATCTAAGTACCATCATCCTTGGATTCCTAGTTTCAACTGGCTAGAACCCCATCTAGCGACTCAGAGTGACCTTAACTGTCTTGTGCATGACTAGTTCAAAAAACTGTTCCAGTGGAATTTTCAGCACCCAGACACATAAATCAGTTTGTTCAGAAAGCCGGAGAAAAACCTAAAAATTTACTTTAAATTTCAATAACCAATATGTTGTTCTTGTGACGTCAATGAATTCATTGAAACCTTGGGTAAAGTTCATTATCCTACAATGTGACGTTTGTTTAGTGATTCCAGCAAAACAGTTCTGAAGGCAATTTTACTTCAAATAGCAACAACCTATATTAAATCAGTCTTTAGCTCTAGCTAGAGACTTGAAAGAAACATAACACAATTCAAAGTCTTGTCTGTCTGATCGAATATAAAAAGTTTAAGTGGAAATTCTGTGATGTAAAAGTAACAGGCATATTACTAGAACTACAAGGTGGATTTACAAAGTACTGCTGTTTCCTGAGCCTGAGGAGCAATCGAAATACAAAGCAGCACTACATTCAACGTTGGTGGCTAACTGGAGAATAGTATAAGGCAAACCTGAAGAACATATAGCACAGGCCATCATTATAAACTTCGTGGAAGCTTAGGACAAAGAAGATGCAAGGTTTGCCAGTGTGAAGAAGAGAGTTCAAAAAGTTAGTGACGCCAAACTGGAAGCTAATTTTTTTTAGAGTAGGATACAGGGCTACACAGAGTCTAAAATAATATTAACAGAAACCTCACTGAATATCAGTCGACTTTTTTCTTATGCATCTGCATTACGAGGCGTGTAATACTTTTGATATATATATATATATATATATATATATATATATATATATATATATATATATATATATATATATATATATATATATAATGTCGTGCTGAATATGTAAAACTGGTCAATTAGCAAGAACTCATTTAAAATTAAGTCCTTTCTAAAATTTTCTCTTGTACGTTTCAAGATATATTTTTTTCATTAATGTTAATGTAATTTTTTTTAATTTTGCACCAAAAGAATCTTAGAAAACTTACCTAACCTTATTATAACAAGAACAATTTATTTTAGCCTAACGCAACTAAATATATTTTAAATACGTTTACAGTAATTTAATACTAAACAAACACAACCAAATATATTTTTTTCGTTAGGTTCAGAATGATTTTGGCGAAATTATTGCATACACAAATTTTCACTTGTCCTATATGGCAAGATGAGCGTTGCTATTTAAGCCAAGATCGCAAGTTCTGCCTATTCGGCACGATATATATATATATATATATATATATATATATATATATATATATATATATATATATATATATATATATATATATATATATATATGTCGTTTCGAATAGGCACGACATATATATTTCGCCAAAATCATTCTGAACCTAACGAAAAAAATATATTTCACTGTGTTTGTTTAGTATTAAATTATTGTAAGCAAATCTAAAATATATTTAGTTGGGTTAGGCTAAAATAAATTGTTCTTGTTATAATAAGGTTAGGTAAGTTTTCTAAGATTCTTTTGGAGCAAAATTAAAAATTTTTACATTAACATTAATGAAAAAAATATATCCTTAAACGTTCAAGAGAAAATTTTTGAAAGGACTTAATTTTAAATGAGTTCTTGCTAATTGACCAGTTTTACATATTCGGCACGACATATATATATATATATATATATATATATATATATATATATATATATTATATTATATATATATATATATATCTATATATATATATATATATATATATATATATATATATATATATATATATATATATATATATACGCAATAAGATCACAGTAAACAGGTGATTTCAAAATATGCAAAACAACCACTATGAAAGAATAGAGAAATTCAAGCGCTTTCGTGACTACTCACATTATCAAGGAACTATGAAAGTGAAGCATCCAAGGAAGCTATATAAGGGGTCGGCCCGCACCTCACTATCAGATCCCACCAAAATTTGTATTTAATGATAAGTTTTACACTCAGAAGTTTGGTATGGCAATGGGAAATCCTCTTTCACCTGTTCTTAGTAACCTATACATGGAATTTTTTGAAACAAGGTTGCTTAACACAATCCTCCCTAATAGAGCTAAATGGTTCAGATATGTTGTTGATATTTTGTGTCTTATGCCCAAAAATGTAGATATACACCATTTTCTTGGAAAATTAAATAGCTTAGCCCATTCTATAAACTTTACTGTTGAGTTTGAAGAAAATAACTCATTGCCTTTTCTAGATGTTTTAATTATTAAGGGTAATAATGAATTCAAATTTAAAATTTACAGAAAACCTACAAATAACTGTTCCTATGTCCACTATTATTCCTCGCATCAAGATAGAGTCAAACTGTCTGTTTTCTCATCAATGTTTTTGAGAGCTTTACGTATTTGTAGTCCTGAGTTCATAGATGAGGAAATATCCAAAATTTATGAAATAGGTAATGATTTAAAATACCCAAGAAATGTAATTGATAAATCTTTTAAAGTTGCTAGGAACACTTTTTATAATCCAAAAAAGGGCAACCAGCCTTATTCAACTAATAAATATGTTGGTTCTCCCTTACCATGAAAACTTGGTTGATATGCCTTCTCTTCTTAAGACCTTTAATATTAAAGTTGTATTCAAAAATCTTGATACAGTAAAAAAACTTTTGATTAAGAATTCCCCCCAAAATGCTGATGGATGTGTCTATAAGATTCCTTGTAAAATTTGCGATAAAGTTTATTACGGTCAAACTGGTAAAAATCTCGAACTAAGATTAAAACAACATAAATATAGCATTAGAACTGGACAAGATTCCAATGCTCTATTTATTCATGTAAGAGATTTTAACCATCCAATTCATTTTCAAAAAGTTGAGAAAGTAGTATCAAGCAAGTCCATGGTCGACAGGAATATAATTGAATCTTGTTTCATAAAAAGCAGTTTTGACAATAATATGAATATTTCCTTTGGTTTATATAAATTAGATCCATTTATAATTAATAGAATTTGGGTAGAATTTAATAATACACTGGACAAATAAATAGCTTGGGGGTGAGTTTTGCAAAGGACCTATCCAAGTTGGCTCGCCGCGCGTCACGTGTTTAACCGTTGTGGGATCTGATAGTGAGGTGCTGGCCGACCCCTTATATAGCTTCCTTGGATGCTTCACTTTCATAGTTCCTTGATAATGTGAGTAGTCACGAAAGCGCTTGGAATTTCTCTATTCTTTCATAGTGGTTGTTTTGCATATAAATATATACATATATATATATATATTTATATATGTATATATATATATATAAATATATATATATATATATACATATATATATATATATATATATATATATATATATATATAAATATATATATATATATATATATATATATATGATGGTAGGATTGCTGGTTTCTTTTTCTGTCTCATAAGCACGCTAGATAACAGGGATATCTTGCTACTCCTACTTACACTTTGGTCACACTTCACAGACACGCACATGCATATATATATATATATATATATATATATATATATATATATATATATATATATACATACATCTAGGTTTTTCTCCTTTTTCTAAATAGCTCTTGTTCTTCTTTATTTCTTCTATTGTCCATGGGAGAGTGGAAAAGAATCTTTCCTCCGTAAGCCATGCGTGTTGTATGAGGCGACTAAAATGCCGGGAGCAATGGGCTAGTAACCCCTTCTCCTGTAGACATTTACTAAAAAAGAGAAGAAGAAAAACTTTATAAAACTGGGATGCTTGAATGTGCGTGGATGTAGTGCGGATGACAAGAAACAGATGATTGCTGATGTTATGAGTGGAAAGAAGTTGGATGTCCTGGCCCTAAGCGAAACAAAGCTGAAGGGGGTAGGGGAGTTTCGGTGGGGGGAAATAAATGGGATTAAATCTGGAGTATCTGAGAGAGTTAGAGCAAAGGAAGGGGAAGCAGTAATGTTGAAAGATCAGTTATGGAAGGAGAAAAGAGAATATGAATGTGTAAATTCAAGAATTATGTGGATTAAAGTAAAGGTTGGATGCGAAAAGTGGGTCATAATAAGCGTGTATGCACCTGGAGAAGAGAGGAATGTAGAGGAGAGAGAGAGATTTTGGGAGATGTTAAGTGAATGTATAGGAGCCTTTGAACCAAGTGAGAGAGTAATTGTGGTAGGGGACCTGAATTCTAAAGTAGGAGAAACTTATAGAGAGGGTGTGGTAGGTAAGTTTGGGGTGCCAGGTGTAAATGATAATGGGAGCCCTTTGATTGAACTTTGTATAGAAAGGGGTTTAGTTATAGGTAATACATATTTTAAGAAAAAGAGGATAAATAAGTATACAAGATATGATGTAGGGCGAAATGACAGTAGTTTGTTGGATTATGTATTGGTAGATAAAAGACTGTTGAGCAGACTTCAGGATGTACATGTTTATAGAGGGGCCACAGATATATCAGATCACTTTTTAGTTGTAGCTACACTGAGAGTAAAAGGTAGATGGGATACAAGGAGAATAGAAGCATCAAGGAAAAGAGGAGGCAGTGAATGTAAGATATAAACAGCTATTGGAGGATAGATGGGCTAATGAGAGCACAGGCAATGGGGTCGAAGAGGTATTGGGTAGGTTTAAAAATGTAGTGTTGGAGTGTTCAGCAGAAGTTTGTGGTTACAGGAAGGTGGGTGCGGGAGGGAAGAGGAGCGATTGGTGGAATGGTGATGTAAAGAGAGTTGTAAGGGAGAAAAAGTTAGCATATGAGAAGTTTTTACAAAGTAGAAGTGATGCAAGGAGGGAAGAGTATATGGAGAAAAAGAGAGAGGTTAAGAGAGTGGCGAAGCAATGTAAAAAGGGAGCAAATGAGAGAGTGGGTGAGATGTTATCAACAAATTTTGATGAAAATAAGAAAAAGTTTTGGAGTGAGATTAACAAGTTAAAGATTTGTCAGTTAAAAATAGGAGAGGAGAGTTATTAAATGGAGAGTTAGAGGTATTGGGAAGATGGAGGGAATATTTTGAGGAATTGTTAAATGTTGATGAAGATAGGGAAGCTGTGATTTCGTGTATAGGGCAAGGAGGAATAACATCTTTTAGGAGTGAGGAAGAGCCAGTTGTGAGTGTGGGGGAAGTTCGTGAGGCAGTAGGTAAAATGAAAGTGGGTAAGGCAACCGGGATTGATGGAATAAAGATAGAAATGTTAAAAGCAGGTGGGGATATAGTTTTGGAGTGGTTGGTGCAATTATTTAATAAATGTATGGAAGAGGGTAAGGTACCTAGGGATTGGCAGAGAGCATGCATAGTTCCTTTGTATAAAGGCAAAGGGGACAAAAGAGAGTGCAAAAATTATAGGGGGATAAGTTTGTTGAGTGTACCTGGTAAAGTGTATGGTAGAGTTATTATTGAAAGAATTAAGAGTAAGACGGAGAATAGGATAGATGAACAAGGAGGCTTTAGGAAAGGTATGAGGTGTGTGGACCAGGTGGTTACAGTGAAACACATAAGTGAACAGTATTTAGATATGGCTAAAGAGGTCTTTGTGGCATTTATGGATTTGGAAAAGACGTATGACAGGGTGGATAGGGGGGCAGTGTGGCAGATGTTGCAGGTGTATAGTGTAGCAGGTAGGTTACTGAAAGCAGTGAAGAGTTTTTACGAGGATAGTGAGGCTCAAGTTAGAGTATGTAGCAAAGAGGGAAATTATTTCCCAGTAAAAGTAGGCCTTAGACAAGGATGTGTGATGTCACCGTGGTTGTTTAATATATTTATAGATGGGGTTGTAAGAGAAGTAAATGCGAGGGTCTTGGCAAGAGGCGTAGAGTTAAAAGAT